>NC_068370.1:16009269-16236769 GCF_020536995.1 Dreissena polymorpha | reverse complement strand
CCAATTTACTCAACAGTTTTTTCAGTAGTGTATTTGTGAAAGCAGAAATTGAGACGGGAGAACAAATAGAGGTCACAGATGACATTGAAATGTTAAATAACATATGTTTTAGTGAAATTGAAGTGAAAAAAGTGTTTAAGTTAATAAACCCAGAAAAGTCCCAAGGACCTGATTGTATTCATCCTAAAGTACTTAGTGAAGCTACAAATGAATTGGTTAAACCATTAATGTTGCTTTTTAACAAATCACTGAATGAAGGAGTTATTCCAGACGACTGGAGAAAGGCCATCGTGTCGCCTATATTCAAAAAAGAAAATAAAAAAACCCGTCAAACTACA
Source organism: Dreissena polymorpha (assembly GCF_020536995.1). NCBI lineage: Eukaryota > Metazoa > Mollusca > Bivalvia > Myida > Dreissenidae > Dreissena > Dreissena polymorpha. The sequence goes on along the minus strand of NC_068370.1, from coordinate 16,236,431 downwards.
GACCGGTTAGTTTAACATCAGTTGTATGCAAACTTTGTGAGAAATTGATTAGAGAAAGATTAACAGTTCATATGGTTTTAAATGGACTGTTTGCAGATGCTCAATATGGTTTCATGTTAGGACGTTCCTGTGTTATTCAACTTCTAGAAATTTTTGACGAATGGACAAATATGCAAGATTCTGGAGTGCCAATAGATATTATTTATCTTGATTTTGCCAAAGCGTTTGACCGTGTATCTCATGATTTGCTCCTGATTAAGCTGAAAAAATTAGGCATTGTGGGTAAACTTTTCAACTGGGTGAAAGACTTTTTACATAACAGGACACAGTGCGTACAGGTTGGTTCATCTGTTTCTTCATGGGCTAATGTTGTAAGTGGAGTAGTCAGTACCCCAAGGAAGTGTGCTAGGTCCAATTTTATTTCTATGCTTTATCAATGACTTGCCTGATGTTGTCTCTGGAATTGTTAAAATCTTTGCAGATGATACTAAATTATATTCACAAGTTATAAACATTGAAGATTGTGAAAAGCTTCAAGTTGATCTGGACAAACTTTGTTATTGGAGTGAAAAGTGGAAATTGTCATTTAATGCTGAAAAATGTAAGGTCATGCACATTGGAAGTAATGAAGAAGTGTACAGATACTCTATAAGAGAGAAGGGTGGACATTTTGTCTATGTTGAATCTGTGACTAATGAGAAAGATTTGGGGATTACTTTTGATAATAAGCTCAACTTTGATCAACATATTTCTAACATCACATGTAAAGCACAAAGAACTCTAGGATTGATATGCAGAACATTTGAATATCTTGACAAGGATATGTTTAACCATTTATATAAATCACTTGTTGGACCTTCATTGGAATATGGATCTAGTATATGGTCTCCACATTTAAAAAAACACATTAAGAAAATAGAAGATATACAACGAAGAGCTACCAAACTTGTGCCAAACTTGTATCATATTCCTTACACTCAGAGGATGAAAGAAATTGGTCTTGTAACCCTGGAGTATAGACGTGATAAAGCAGATATGATTCAGTTGTTCAAATCCATGCACAATATGGACAGTCTGAAATGGGACAAACTGTTTTCACTTTCACAAAATGACTTGCGTGGTCATTCTTTGAAACTCCAAACACCAAAGTGCAAGAAGATCATCAGATTGAACTCTTTCTCAATTAGAACTATTTCATTTTGGAACAGTCTGAGTGAAGAAACTATTTCTTCAAACAATGTGAATCTTTTTAAAACCCGACTGAACAAGGAAAATTGGAATGCTAAAAAATGTGTACCATCATGTTATGCGCACAATAAAATTAATTAATAATATATGTTGTGAGAAACCTATAAGAAGACATTCATCAGATGGGCCAAGATAGCTTAACCGCTAAAATTATGGCCCTACCATCCAGGTATCCAGACAACAGATCAACTTCGTCTTCTTCTGGTACAGCACTCCTTCTAAATAGATTTTGTGCCGGAGAAGATTTTGTGTCATTAATACCATTAATTTAATCAAATGCTTATGTACACTATGCATGCATATCTGAGACCAAATCTCTATCAAACATCTAAGCCAATGATATAGGCCCTTCGGGGTGACTTTCATGGAGTCATCAACAACTTGTTATGTGTTGCACTTTCGGTTTCGACAATTTATTTAATTTAAAAACACGCACAAACGATTCTTGCACGCAACATGTAAATATCGACCAAATAGGGGCCGATGTTTCTGTTTACACTGCAAAGTTGATAGTAAAACATGCAATACTTACAAGTATTTCTGAAAAAATCAAATGTGTACGGCTATATTGTGAAATCCACTTTCGATTTCAACAGGAAGTAGGTACACGACCTCGGTCAGGGTGAAATAAATTAAGAAGAATTTCGGTTGATATCTCTTCGCAGAGTTGTCGTCCAATGCTCTCACATGAAACGGATAATCACAGAAAATGCAAAATAAACCTACATATACATTAATGCATTTAATAAAAAAAATACACCATTATACAGTTACATAAATGATTTAACCTTTTATATAAACATGTTTATTTCATTGCAATAATCCATGTCCATCTCTGAGCATTCCATGTGTGTTTAAACATTTTTTTTCATTAATGTATGTTATATTGCTGTTTTTTCGGAAACAGTTGTGTTCATCTTTCCATTTATGCCTGTTGACCCTGAAATGTTATTGTATCAAACAGTAATGCATGTGCGATTGACGAACGTCGATCTCAGGAACCGCTTCGCAGCTGCGAAATTCTTAATATTTAAACATGCGCTTGACCTGCAGTTTCCAGAATGTTAGCTAGTGAACCACACGTAGCTTACAACTCCGCAAAATAGAAACGTTAATTTTGGCGTTAGTCTGCGTGGTGAACCACGACTTTTACATGTCTCCGAAGAATTAACATAGAGTTATAAACATGGTATGTAGTAAAACATTCTTTGTTTGAAAAATGCGTCACAAAACAATTGCAGAATGAATAAATGAATGTATCAATAAATGACGTTCGATGCTAGACTGATTTTATTTTCAAATCAGTGTTATGCTTCTCCCTTAAACGCGCCCCTACTGACCCCTACCCTCCCCCAACACGAAACCGCAGGTGAGGCATGTATGGATTCGGACATGATTATATTGCCCATACACTCATAAATATTCATTTTTTTGTAAATTTATTTGAAGCTCATTTGAGGTTCATTCCGTAAAAAATCGCTCTTATGGGGTTAAAATATACTTGTGGGTTTCTACGTTAAAGTATCATTTACTCCACAATTATTTCAAACAGTAACCAAATTAGTAAGTATGAAAAGTCTCAGTGCAAGGAACAAGCATGCAAAGCGCATAAATCAGCTGTAATAGTGAGCTTTTAAGTTTATAAACGAACTGCACTCCTGGCATATCTTGAAATCTTTTGAAATGAACCAGGTCATATTATTTTTACATCAGCATGTTGAATGTAAAGTTTCATTTTTCCACCAAAACGATTTTTTAAAGAAACCCTGGCGGATATGTTACTCGGGGACATTGGTTGATATTATTGTTGGTGCAAAAGCTTTGTCACTTGCATACCTTTTAAGAAATGTGTAAATAAAGTGCTAAATATGGGGCAAATCCCTGCATCGTCGCTTTTAAATACCCATGTTTCTATAAATCCTGAATAATAGTAACCAGGATTTTAGTAACATACATGATTGATAATACCTCCTTTGCATATACCAACATATCTTTTAATTCAGAAATGCCTTTAAACAATTATAGAACTTGATTTACCTAACCTACCAAAATTCGGCGAAATCTATCGATCGGCAACTTTTCCAAGCACATCCAACTTTTCACAGCATATCGGGTTTCCGGGGATGTATTTATTAAGTTAGAAAACAAGCGGAAAGAAATCTTTATTGTAACTTTATAATGATAATATCCAACCTGTTGCAGGTTATGGTTCGTAATGGTAATTCTCCTTCTTCTGATGCGGCCGACTCTTCTAGGCGTCGTCGAAATATGGTGACCGTACAGTGTTGGTGTAACGATAATTAAAATGCACCGTTTGCAAATTGATATGTGGTTCTTATAAAAAAAGATGTAATTCGCGTATATTTGTCAGAACTTCGTTAGGCGATTGACAATCATTCCAAGAGCAACTGGCATAAAAGTATTTTTACAATTTGTTACCTTACACGAAGTATTGAAAAAAATCCGATGGTTTTGGCGTTTAATCATTTGTATTCGCACGACGTACTGTATGGACGCGATGTATTGACTGGTCAAGACAGCTATGAAGTACACATAATTTACACGTGTGTTAACTGTGTTATATTCATGCCTTATAAAGTACAGAAGTTTTTGCAACATAGACTAAAAGTGCAGTCGTCTTTAATTTTCACGACGTTAAAGCGGGTATATACGATATTTTATATGTGTTAAATTGTAATATATTGATAAAATATGTTACAATAACACAAAATAGGCAAGAAAAATTATGCATTAAAGCCGATTTTCATAAAATGCAGCAAAGGCAAATTAGCGCCCCGAGCCGATAGTGACGTACATATTTTCCTACAATAACCGAAGCATTCGTCTTTGCAGTAGGATCGGAGATAGTGTTCGTGTGTCGTATGAATAGATATCGTTGCAGGAATTCAAATAAACCGTTAAACTAAGTTTAGATGCACATCGTACATGTATGGTATACATGCTGGCGAATTCGGCTGTACAGCCGTTTTCAATTTCAGAATTAAATATCTGGCTTATTTCGCATTTTTCGACACATGACAAAATCGTATATACCCGCTTTAAAGCGGGTATATACGATTTTGTCAAATATTTATGAATTTATGTAAACTGTGTAAAAAACTTATTATATATATATTTCAATATAAATTAAAATAAAAGTTAAGAAGAACATGTGTCGAAAAATGCGAAATAAGCCAGATATTTAATTCTGAAATTGAAAACGGCTGTACATGCATAATTTTTCTTGCCTATTTTGTGTTATTGTAACATATTTTATCAATATATTACAATTTAACACATATAAAATATCGTATATACCCGCTTTAACATTTAAGCAGCGCATTGGAAATAACAATGTCCGGTTAAATATCCATTGAACGAAATGGTATGAATATATATATTTTTTAACCCAACTATGATATATGCGCTGACATTTTCAAGCCGAAATTCTTAATGATTACAAGGCTACATAATGTTTATATGTAGCGTTTACCATCCGCAGCGTAGCTATTTTATAAACAAATGTAAATTAGAGGCATATGGCATGAACGTTGTATCAACCAATTTTTAGGAAACCTATCGTATATGTGTAGCTTCGAAATTTCAGCAAATGGTGTATTGTATATTACAAACGAAGATCCGGTTACATTGCTTTATTTTTTGTATATGATACGGGTATACAAAGTGGAATATCGTGTGAACTGTTGACTAAACTGTCTGATTTATTTGTACCAAATAAACTTATACCAAACATGAAATTCGATGGTTTAGCATAGTTTTCGCGCTCAACCCTCTGAATGTGCAATAGTTTACATATTAACACATACATGAGACTCATGAAAATCAAAACGCTAGAATGTTTTCAATCAAGCGATGTATATGACAAAAAATAGCTGAGCTTCTAATATCCACTGTTAAATACTCATATATGAGAACACAACACGTTAAGCAGGGCCAGATTAAGCACTAGGCTAAAGCCTTGGGACCCCGATTCTTAAGGGGCCCCCAACAACAGGCCAGTTAGATGGAGGTCAACTACAGAAAACTTTTAAAAACGTTGCCATCGCTGTACGAATATACTTAACAATTCCAGTTATTATCTTTCAAGGTGATAGGTCATTATCAACATTTTCACTCCTGAGAAACTATCTGAGGAACACCACGAGTCAGGAAATGTTGACAGCCTTGGGTCTTTTGAATGTCAAGTGCTCCAAGAACTCCAAGAACTAGTCTTCACACAGCTGATCGATCACTTTGACCAGCTGAAGTGTCGTAGAAGAGACTAACAGGCTGGAAACTGTTACATGTAAAATTTGTGTTAAGTTAATAAAATAGTTGTTTAGCTTGTTTTGCTATATACATTTAACACTGAGAACAGCGGTCAGTCAAGGCAATGGACCAAAGTGACCGTTGTCGACAAGTGACCGCTATTAACTGACCACTTTTTGATGGTGTACAATGCAACTGTCACCTATGTACAAACGCACATTTTCTGATCTTGAAATTGTAGCTGTAAAATCAAGTATTTTGAATATACATAAGGGGACCAGAGGAAAAGGGAGCCCCCGAAACATGTGCAGCCTTGGGACCCAAATCAGCTTAATCCGGCCCTGAGGTTAAGTCCGATCACAATGTTATTCTCACAAAAAGCAAGTAATAATTCACTTCTAATAAGTTATTATTGAGCACGATCAAAGTTAAAATTCACAAAATGTTCTGAGTTTGCGTTAGCAAAACACATTCATGTAGTTTAGGCAACATTCTCCACCTAAGCAGAATTGTAATAATCAAAATTTGAAACGTAGATAATGAAAGCTTAAAACATGGCCGTTATGAGTAGGACTTTAGTAACTTAATTAATCTATAAGAAATCTAAACGTACGTGTCAAACATATCAATGACAAGACATTCCAGCATAGTAAAACATGGAACAAATTCGAATGCCAATCATTTATAAAATTCACATATCAGGCCGATTGTGACAAATCAACATTTATACCGTTAATCAAATTAATGGTTTCTGTTAGAAAATGCCGCGAAAAAATGCCAAAGGGAACGCATTTAATTACAAAAGGACCTCACAGCCAATTATAACGACGTAAAAGTCTGACAACTCCCTTAAAATAAACCCCTTTGTAAATATCGTCAGGACAATGATCTTTAGTCTTTAATAATTAAAAAGAAAATCGAGGGAGGGGGGTCAAAACATAATTTTCGAATCTGTCTTTATGACCCGCGTCATGCGAAAATGGATCTTATACCATACGCGGACTACATATCTCAAGACCAGCATGTGCATCCGCGCTGCCAGGTCAGTAGTTACTATGTCCACTAATGAGACCACGAAACCTTGGCTGTATCGCTGACAGAGTAGCTCCCGATTACACAAGTTGAAAAAACAACAATATTCACACGACGCGGTTTATTAAGTCACATCAGGAATACGATCCAAAGTGTGGTAAATCATTTGATAGGATCAAAATAATTTAAACCGTTTTGTAGCGGACTACCAAAGGATATTGGTTGTAACGTAATTCAACAAGCAAATGCGGTTTCGAACAAAAATATTTACAAAGCTTTCATAAAAGTCATGCATTGGGATAAACAGCCATAACTCCCGGCGGCCATGTTGTGTGTTGAATACTTTAAAGTGGTTTTTTTTCTTAAAGACTACCCACGCGTTTTATGCACACATGTATAATTATTCAAAATCATAACAAATGTGACTACAAATACTAAAAAATAAGGATTTTTTATGAAGATTTCAACGGAGAATTGACTTAAATTGCATGCCCATATACTTATTACCCGTGCACATTAAACACGACTAAGGGTAACAATTGAAAACCATTACGCTTGTAAGTTAATGGCAAAACAGGAGACATTCAACTTCCATAAATAATAAACCAATTGACATCTTAAAGTTATATAATGAATATTATTTTATATATGTATGATTATTGGTTGGTGCACATGTTATAATTTATTCGAGATAAATTAAAAAAGGTATATTTGTATATGTGACATGATTGAAAATGGCGATGTACAGTATTCTTAGCATACGATGAAAAGAAAACGTAAAACATCCAAACAATACTCGAAATAACAAAATTGCATATGAACAATAACTAAAATTCATCTTCCCCATATAAAATAATAAAATAAACAAAGCAACAACATTAAGTTCAATAGAAAATTCAACAAAGACAACAGCATAACAAATTAGAAAAACGCAAAAAGAAAACTTAACAATCACAACCACTACGCATTCCTGCCAGAGAAAGTCCGTTTTAAGTTCATATGTATGTGAACCCCTGTACATCTTTTCTTCACTATTTTTTCTGCTTTCTTGGTCCTTGCAGACTACTTCCCAGCGTCAAATTGGTCGTTAAACATCATTGCATTCCGATAAGCCACCTTCATATTCTCGAGGAACACCTGATTATTAAAAGTATTATAATTAATAAAATATGATTTATTTTACACAAAACACATTGTACATAAGAAAATTCCATTTGGTAGTTTGGTAATAACAAACACATATATAATTATATTTTGGCCTTTAGTATACTCGGAAACGCGAACGTTCACGCTCACCGTAGATATGTATTGCTCCGCGCAGTGAACGGTCTACAATTATAATGTCAAACCTGCTTCTGATCTGACGATATTTTGCCTTCCTCACACATCAGCTCATCTCTGACCTCTGTGAGGATGTAGCCCAGAAGGTTGAGACCATTCCACGAACTTTCACTGAAGGCACGCTGATCGCAGTCTGCCAGCCCGATACCCCAGATCTGATCGTGAGGATTGGCTTCCACCAATATCTTCGGATGCGTTGCGAACAGCTCCTTCTTCATTCTGTCGTTCTGTCGGAACTACGAATGCAGAATAGCGGTTCATGTATGCAGGGCTTTCTTCTTCTATTATATAGATCCATCTACTTACGTAATTTCCATTTGTAACTGCCAACGTCGTAGGGTTATGTTCTTGATATTAAAAGTTGAATATAAATAAAGTGTAATGACTGAGGTACAGCGATAAGGTTATTGTACAATACGAGCGCTGCCACTACCCACACATCTCTACCTATGAAGTTTAAACTTAAAAGATTAAGTACCGCCGGTAGTCTGATATTTACACTCTGGACAAACCGACCTGGCAATACGAAATGAAAATGAGAACTACAGAAGCCATTACGATAATGTTTGTTTCTAGAGGAGACCACATCGCTTTGAGCTTTGACACAAATATTCATTCGTTCAGAGAGAAAGAAACTTATTACAAACCTTATATGTGTTTCCGTTTTTAACAACGTACAGACATTGCTCTATCCATATTGACTCAGAGAAGTTCTTGACTTTCCTTCCGAGCGTGTTGATCGCCCTAGGGTCCGTTGTATTCAAAATCTCAGTGGCCACATCGTTGTCACCAAATAACTCTGTAAAAACATCAATTAAAAGAGGTACAAAACATATCAAACAAATCATCACCCCAACCAACACCATTACAAATATGCGAGGCATCCGTTCATTTAGCAATAAGAACTCAATACATGATCACAGTCAAAGCCGCTATCTGTTAGCCAGAATCTGTATCCGTATACGTTCATCCAATAAAAGACGTCAGTGTTAAATGCGAGTAAATTGTGCAATTCCTATGTGAGTTTGTTTTTCAACTTGTGTCTTGCTTTCACAATGTTATATAATAGCTGATCATTAATATGTAGTAAAATTGAATGAATATTATCTTTTCATGTCATTATAGATGAACGTCGAAGAGAAATCTGTTCGTTACCTGCTTTCATAAACATCATATATTGCTCCGCATTGCTGAATAAATGTCCGTTGGCCTGGAACAGGGCACTATGCCACTGACTGAACACGTCTTCACGCTTCCAAAAGAAGACAAACTTTTCCATTGCAGAAGACATATTTTGGAAATAATCACCATCAACGTTACATTTATCCACGTCGGGAAACGCATGTGCACCCTGTGCCGAGTGTTCCGTATCGTTATTATATTTATGACTCTGAAATGGATCTTTTCTGTCGCTCTCTTTCACTCGACTTCGCAATGCTGGTAAGGGCTTGTTCTTACCAGGCTCTTTTCTCGTTTCTTCTTCCGCTTTTATTTCTGATAACATTTTGTATTCGAATTTGTTTCCGCTTTCAAACGCTTTGAGATTGTGATATGACACCTCTCTTGTTTTGTTTCCAGTGTTTTCTTCTGAATCAATATCTGCCGTCCCGGCCACGATGTCAATCCCCTTGGCTGCAAAAGCCCCATTATACATGAGGTGATCCTTAACATCCGAGTCCCCTCTGTATAGTATATCATCTTCATCCATATCACCTGTACCGAAATGGCGTATTTCTGTTATGACTTCAATTGCGCATGCTTGATCTGACATACTGTCACTACCTGCATAAAGGTGAATATTCTCGGGCTCATTTGCAACTTCACCTGTGTCCTTAGTTGAAGGTTGACTCGGAAAATGTTCGACAAAAGTGTTTAACAGATCGTCTTTAAGCCCAATGTCTGCCGTTCGTTTTAAGTCTTGATTGTTCCGGGCCACGTCATGTCTCTTTTCGTCAATTTCATTTTCATCTATGCTGCTTCTTTCAGATTCCTTTTCTGATTTAATATTGTCAAATTCGGTGGAACAAAGCTCAGGATTATATTCGACCTTTCCCATCTTCGAATCATTCGTATCTTCATCCGCATCATCGCTAGTGTAAATATCATTGTCCCTTGAACGAGTTGAATCTTCGGAATTGTATGTTTCTCCAAATGTTTCCAAATCAACAAATTTAGATGTGCCATTGTTTTCTCTCGAGCACACGCTTATTTGACCTGTTTTGCTAGCATCTCGATCATCAACATACATGTCTTCGTTACTGTGTATCCTAGGTAGAACATCATTGTTTTGCATATATGGTTCTTTAGCATCGAATTCTAATTCGTGGTTCACCGCAGATTCTAAATCAAGATGTGTTGGCTCTTTCTCTGCATGTTTCGCCGCTACATCAGTTGTTCTCTCTGCACGTCGGTCCGAGAGCTCGGCAATGGCTTCCACTTCTGTATCCGAATACATTGGTACTCTAACATTCATACGTTCATCATTTGTCAAGAATCGCTCTGTTTCGAATTCCGCATCAAACTGAGGATCATTATCAGTAGAATATGGGTGAGTTTTGACAAGATGTTCCTCTTGTTTATTCGCGTTTACAGATACGCTTGCGGACTGTTCAAAGTAAAGAATTTCGTTCAGTTCATTCATGATTTTGTTAAAACTTTCATTTCCTTCTCCTTGCAAACCTGTTGCTTGACCACGTACACTTGCTTCTTCAACGACTACAAAACTTTTAAAATCCGGGTCGCTTTTCTCACAATAGTCTGTTTCCTCAACATCAACTTCTAAGTCAACTGTGTGCGGTACGTTTGCATGAATCGGAACTTGTATATGCAAGTCTGAAAGCGGAGTTCCTAATGCATCACCTGACTGGTAGTCATCTAAATCTGGTTCCTCAATTTTGATGATATCATAATCAGAAACGCATGACTGAATCGTATCTGACATGTTTTTCACGGTAGTATTTTCCATGATACCAGTTACTGCATCTGCCGATGTGTCCATGTTTCACTGGCGCTACAATAATATAATATACGAGAAATGTATACATCAAGAAACATGTGAGAAATATATTGTAGGGTCTTGTTTACATAATTTCGTATTATAATAATTGAAATCTTACAAACTTATTATGATAGCCATAACAGAAAATGGATTAAACAATTTCGCCCTCACCGGTATTCGAACCCGGGACAATAGCTTGCTCGCTACCCTAACCCAATCCTGCTTTTTGGTAATAAACGCAATCGAACTTCCTTGAAACAAGATAACTTCTCATAAGTTATCACGAGTGATGTCCCCCTGTTCACTACTGGGGACTTTTTAGGGTTATGCCTATTTATTTCTTACTTACATACCAATAAATACGAAAGCAATAATACCATATGTATGATTTAAAGCCATTAAATGAGTTTATTTCGTAACTAAAAACTTGTAAAAGCATTTTAACTAGATGGGTGTTATTTAAAATTTAGTATAATCTTAAAAAATCTGGTGTGTGTTTACTAAACGTGTAAACAAATACAAGAGGACCACTATTTTTTTCCCTTAAATGAACTGATGTGACAATTTTTAGTACATCACTCATTGATTTTAAATCTATCAACTTCGTCAGTGGTTTATAACAAACCTCGTGTTTATATCACGTAATATACTATTGTATGAATTAACGATAATAACGCTGTATCTTCTGATTCACTAATGATATTTCAAGCATTTATATGTTGTCGAAAAGTGAAAAAATACTTTAACTGATTTAAACTAAGTCTTTATTTCTAAATGCGGTTGTTCTTGCTAGACAACCTTTATTTTCAGTCATGGCCGCACATTCCAGTGTTCTTTTGTTTCTTGTAATACACACAGTGCAACGTGCTTATAATTATGAAAATATACACCAAAACTACGATTGCTCAGTGCAAACATGTACACTGCCTTACAATTGTTCCGAAAAATTCATGAAAAAAATACTTAAATATAATAAGGATGTTCTTTCTTTTATTTTTATTTGATCTAATGTTTTAATCGTGTGCATTTGACACTATGGTTTATGACTTTCGACTTTATGACTTTAGACAGTTGATAAACAATTTGGTTTGAAAACACGTGTCATATAGCAATAAATCAACGGCACTAGACCTGAAAGTTAGCTTCCTTTTTCAAAGCCTTGTTAACAATCACACGTTCGCCTTAATATTGTTTAGAATTAACTGCATTGGATAATATCCATTTATAGACTAAGATAACACGTCTTTTAGAGATTTATCAACGAAAATCGTCGTTATTATTATTTTATCAATTTTGATCAACGATTAACGATAAACAAACTGATATTTGTAAAATGTTTCAAGCTCTTGAGTGGTATTTTGAGTTTTGAAGATAACGTTTACACGTTTCTATTGAATAAAAAAAGGTTATTTTGCAAAACAAAGAACAAGTATCTTTAAAATATCCACTACACTTTCTATTGGTCTGACGATAAGATTGGGAACAAGTTCAAAGATGCAACACGAAAAGACCAGATTGTTTTGAGAGAACAGTCTTGTTTTTAGACCAGTCTTGTAAACAAATTCCTGTACTGTCCAGGTTATTTGTCCAGCGTATTATATGAATATGAAGTAATAAATGCCACTGCAACCGCGTTTATTTCAAGCAGCTTGGACAGACAAATTATATATTTATCTCCATGTGACCAATACTGACACAGCTGCAGTTAATTTGAATTCAACGTGTTGGCGTGGTATTATATAAACTGTTTTGATTACCACTGTGTGATGGATTTGACATTGGATTTTCAGAAAATGAACATTACATCTATCGGTATACGAGTATATTTTCCATAATTTGTGGTGTTTTTTTGTATCTGTATTTTGTAACGACAAATAACGACTGTTTTGATAGTGAAAATATTGATAAACTTACATTGTAGAGTTAGCGATTGGTGTAGAGTTATAAGTGTGTTTTATCAATGTTATAGATGCATATTTTCTTTTTTCTACATGTATTTAATAACTATGGTTCAAGATAACACCATGAAATTATCTGCTCATTTCTCGCGCTTCTGTCTCTTGATGATTGAATAAACCTCATTAGATTCGGTAAGCATGTTCAGTCCCGGATTACCCACTTAGCAGAGTAGGCAACTGCCCGTGAGTCCAGCGAATTAAGAGGCCACATGATACCGTAACGAAATAATCTGATTTACTTACTTACTGAGCCTATTCTAATGTCTTGACAAAGCCATTATTGTATAGCAATTTTCACAGGTGGAAGTAACGTACCCTGGATAGTACTTTTTTTAGGAGCCCAATATTTTCAAATACAGTCCATTCTCGTTATCTCGACATCGGATATCTCGATATTCTCGATATGTCGAAGTAAGCTCAATGTCCCATTTTTTTCCCTTCTTTTTCTATATAAATAAACATCGCTTATCTCGATTTTCGTTATGTCGAATAATTCGATATGTAGATATAAATTTTTGTCCCGAGTCCCGATTCAAAATGTATTTACTGTGGTTTATCTCGAAGTGCGAATAACTTTCCCAGTGTCGGCAAAAGGTGAGAAACTTTTTCTTTGATACTTTACCGTCCCGCTTCGCCCGGCTGCCCCCGATACTGTGCGGTAGGAAATCCGTTAATTGCATCAATGATCACACGTGTGTAATGTCGTTAGCCATTAACTCTTGATTAAAGCCTGTCACTTTAAGTGTCACTTTAACATCAATTAACTGCAATTAATACACAGCCTGCCGAAAGTCCGAAAGACTAATCATTTTTACAAACAACAATCCAAAATGTTATATTTTTGCGTATATACACCGTCGTTTACTCGACAGTTTAGAAAAATTATAACTGCATGTGTCCATGCAATTCTGTAATACTTTAAACGTCAGTTTAAGCATTTAAATAGCAAAATTAATCGTGCCTCGTAAAACGCGTATATATCAGGAAGAGAGTATTATGCCACACGGTGACGGCTTTAGTTAGATCACTTAGCAGGTATGAAGATGTTAAAAACAAGGTAAATTTTCGTCTCATTTTTTATTTGAAAACGCCTAATCTGATATCTCGAACTCTCGTTATCTCGATATTTTTTCTTGTTCCCGCCGACTTCGAGATAACGAGAGTGGACTGTAAATATATAAAATCATGTTTAATGAGAAAAAAATTGACAAAGAGCCATGAAATAAATCCCCACCCTCTGATAATAGAATCATAACAAGGTCATTAACTAGAATTTATCATAGACCTGTTTTCGCGGGCCGCAAAAAATGTCAAAAATAGCTTAAGTTCAAAGCATCCCTTGATCCTCCTATGGGCAATTGGACAACCTTTCAAAAAAGTTAACTTCAAAAAAATCTGTCCAGCTGTTAACTCACAGTCGGTCGATAACCAAGCAATATTTCCAGTCCGTTTGTCAACCCGAATACATTTTTGACATTCTTTCAAACAATATTTTTTTAGTTTTTGCCCCTTAATCGATAGCTCGCGTCCTATTCCTTTAAAACAACGAGGCGTGTCAAATAATGCATGCATATGCAACCACTTTCCCCCAAAAACTAATTCCAATACAACCAGAATCGAACCAGACGCTGACAGTGTTGTATTGATATATAAATAGGCCCCTTTTTTATCTTGAAATGTATAATGTTCATTAGTAATCACCTTCAGTTTAAGCACAGTCAACATTATTTCGGTTAAACATATAAAAATGTCAAGTCGATTATAAAATAATACCACCTGCCTTTATTTCCGTGAAAAATATATATTACTTGATAACGGAAAAATGTACTACGCACTTCTACTTTCGATTTCAATTTATGGTATTTTGTAACAACATGGGTTACAATGTAATGATTTTGGACGTATGATTGTCGAAATATTTAATGGTATGATGGGCCGATTTGTTTCGGTCGCCCGGCTTACGCCGTTTAACTAGGCGGTGCGACATTTAATTCGTTAGTCGGTAAGCCGTACCCTGGTCTACGATTGCTTCTATGTACGCCTATCTCTCGAGACAGGCGCATTTGCAAAACAATAACACAAACAACTGTGTTGATGTTTTTTTCGCTAGAAAAAATACAGGACGACAGAAAACGTCCACATACCTAGCATGAACGACGCGTTTTGTTAAAAAAATTCTCATGTGTATAATATTTTTTAAAGTATGAAACTTTATTACGGTAACAACGATCGGAATAAGTTCTTTTTGCTGGCGCCATATTATTATCTCGCCGTCCTCGTACTTACCTCAACTGTCGAAAAACGTGAATGTCCGTTTACTTCTATTATGTGTATACAGTAAACTAAATAAATGATAAGTACGTAATTAAAAATTCTTCACATTCTTCCTTGAATTAAAGGAAGATGGGGAAAACATGTGAACTTATCGTCATTTGTCGCATACAATGTCGCCCTCATTCATCGGTTTCATACCCACTGGTTAAGGATGAATATGCAGCTGCTTAATATGCGATAGAATAGCGTAGAACGTGAGAGTGACGCGGTAAATGTGTGCTACAGTCGCCATGGAAAATCATCGATTTTTTTTATTAACGCCCGAAGACTTTGCGGTGATCCTACTTTGTTCCCAGTACGTCTTATGGAGTTCTTATGACGACACTGACGCCTTCTTGCCACTCTGGGTTTTAATGTGTATTTAATACATTCAATATTTGTTAACTAAGATGTTTTCCCGTTAGAGCGGCGGTGTGAAGCTTTAACAGTACAACACTTCGCTAAACGGTAAACCCGATTTTCATTTAAGCGCCCCAAGTTCAGTATTTGCTTTCTGCCCATGTGAGGCAAACAAAATATTTAGCAGAGGCGAATAATAGCTGTTTGTATGTTAAGTATTGCTCTACATTATAAGTTGTATCACTATTATGAGGATTTCAGACACTAGATAGATCCATATGACGTATACATGTTGGCCGACGGGAGTACTGACATTTGGATCCCGACCACGTGGTAATCGTGTGCGTGCGTATAGCTGTATGCGTTTCGTGTGTAATTTTCGATGTTTGTGAGGCTTCTTCGCACCTAAGCTACATTATCACGGACCATTATCCTTTAACGTTCATCGAGAGAATAATATCTGCTATGTCCATATAGTCCTGATATTTTCTACATAATTGTATTATTGTGCACTCATCTTTTTGTCTTGATCTTGTATTGTAAGGATGCAGTAAGGATAGAGGGCTATGCAACCGGAGATTTCGCACCTGTATGTTATGGAGCACCAACTCAGTTCACGTGCGCCAAGTGTGTGTGTGTGTGTGTGTGCGTGCGTGCGTGCGTGCGCGCGTGCGTGTGTGCGGGGGAGGCCTTAGCGAGATGCGACCAACCACTGCGCTGTGTATGTGTGTGTGCGGGGGAGGCCGTAGCGAGATGCGCGTGTACCAACCACTGCGCTAGTTATACAGCCGCGCCGTTCTAGAGGCACCCACAATTTACGCAAAATGCATGTAACACGTACACGATATAACACGGACATATTTTTTTGCCTCAAAACACTCTTTTACTTATTAGTTACTGAGCAAACCGCAAGAACTTATACAAAGAACACCCACTTGCCACTGTTCATACAAAATGAGTGCATCATGGTCTCTAAGACAATATTTAATAAAATATTTTAAAGGGGCCTTTTCACGTTTCGGTAAATTGACAAAATAAAAAAACTATTGTTTCTAATTCGCAAATTTTCGTTGTAGTTATGATATTTGTGAGAAAAAAGTAATACTGAACATTTACCATGCTCTAAAATATCAATTTTATGCATCCTTTGACGAGTTAAAAAATTGAAAATTATACAGCGTTGCAAAGCGAAACGATTCAATAATTTGGCGAGTTTTGTTGTTGTCGTTTTATTTTGTGATACTACGAAAATTACTTATTTATATAGTATAAAATTCATCACCCATTGACTGAGCGTGGATTTGCCATCCACTTGGCCAGTGGTCTAATCGAAAGACTTTTATTCCAGGGCACGGAGCGTATATTATCTCATCTAGAGTCTGTGTCCAGGGGTAAGTGGTTCGAGCCTAGTTGACTGAGGGTTACTTTTTTTTCTTTCTTTAATATTATTCTTGTTTTTTACTGGAGCTTTTTAGATTCAATGTTTACATTTATGAAGGATATAATGACACACTTCAATACATGCCAAAATCTGTGAAAAGGCCCCTTTAACACAAAACAGATCCGATCATGCCGTTCATTTTAATTGTTGAACATATTCACAACTTGCAACTATGTATCGACATTGTTTTAAGGAAATGAACACGTGAAATTCCGTGATTAGAAATGAAACGCGTTCATTCCAAATCCCATATATTGTTGATCATATGGACATTCAGTTTTAGGGCAACATTGTTAGCGTTATTATTTGTGTTCACTAGGTTAACTTTTGTGTGGCATATAACAGATTATTCATTAATGAATCAGCTTATTGAAATTTCTGCTTTGATATAAGTACGTAATATATGTTCTACCTACTGATGATTATTTTATTGAAATTGTTAATGTACTTAGTATTATGCTTCACAAAGTTGCTTACTTAAAATTTAGTTTTTTTATATCTATGGATATATGCCTTTTTATGTTGTTTTCATAGAAAATCTACTTAAAATTGTCCACATCGACATACTTTAACGACTGAAATCTGTATCCTACAAAAAATAAATGAACTGTTTTTAACAATTTATTTTCTTTTTACTACAAGGACATAAAATAACAAAGATTCAATGAGAGCTGTCAGGAAAGAACATTTTTCTCGTGTTTTCAAATATCGTGTTCGCCATCTCCGTAATGTCTTCTTTCCTAGCAGCTGCTATAACCTCCAGCACTTGTCTGAAATATTAAATACATATAAGTTGTAACTTAATGATGATATAAACGTGTTTTCTCAATAGCATAACCAATGGAACAATGTTTGCATTCATTATATTTACAGGCAATATTATAGTTACTGTATGCATATGTATTTTCAGCTTTTATTATGCCTGAATTTCATAGACCACAACTTACACATTACATAAACGTAGAGAAATAACAGAATATAATAACAACTCAGTTTCTAAGCCAGCTTTCCTGGTCTTCAACAGAACTATGTTAAACATATTTTAGTTCGGAAAACCAACACATGTGTTAACTTTCAGAATGCTAAAACCTCAGAAGAGATATCATTATATCTCACCTCCTACAAGAATGACCTAATCCGATTGGCTAAGAGTGGTCACATGCCCATCGAGTATTTTCCATACACCCCGAGTAATTTCCATACTACCCGAGTAATCGAGTAATCGGTTGAGATAAAATCATTACTCTGTTAGTTACTGACAGTGTATGGGATATACTACCTCAGTAATTTAATGAAATTACTGAGGGTGTATATCCCATACACCGTCACTAACTAACGGTGTAACTTATAATATACTGAGTAATAATGTAATGCAGACTGGAGCTGGTCCCAGCAGTGAGAAATATGCCACAACACCTCTTGTCTTAATAGCTCCAACTTGAGATGATCATTTTTAATAAATTCTAACTTAATAAATGCGGCATATTTCGAGCATTTATTAACGTGTGATACAGGTAATATAAATTGATCTCGCATAATTTCACATCATCCAAATAAAACGTGAGCATTTGAATTTTGTATTTTGCCAATTGTAGGAGTGCTTCTTTGTTCAGGTCTGTGTCAACGGACTGAAGGGCGGACAAACCTCTGTATATAAACGGAAGGACGGATGGACAAACAAATGTTAATGGTGAATCCTGAATACCCCATCATCTTCTACATAAGCTCACATGATATTTGCTGGCTCATTCCTGCTCTTCACACAGCACCCTTTCTGCCATTTATCGCTCTTCCTGCTTGGGAACTGGGTTTGTACTAGCTTGCCGCTAGCGTGGGTGCTACGGATATCACACCAGGGCGCATCTGCAAATTGACACGGGCATTGTGCATTGTATTCAATCAAATCTGTTATGACGATCAAGAAATATAATACTCCGATAATGATAATTGCTGTCCTCATACTCTTGCTCCCCTACATCATCACCATAATTACTTTATTCATCATCATAATCATCATCATAATCATCATCATAATCATCATCATCATCATCATCATCATCATCATCATCATCATCATCATCATCATCATCACCGCCGTCATTGTCGTCATCGTTGTAGTCCTACTCCTCCTCCTCACCATCATCATAATCATCATCAACAACAAAAAAATGAATCATAACATGTAAGGAAACATCGCTTTAACATTCAATACACAATTTTGGCAACTCTTTGCACTCAAAATCCATTTCACACTTTGTTTGTAAGTGACTACACAATATTCTACAAACTCTATTAACGTTATCAGATTACCAGTCTCTATCATGATTCGGTCTGTTGGTATGGAACACATGGCATCAATGTTGTCCTGGGTCTTCAGGGAACTGAAACAAAACATCAGGCTCCAGTGTTTCAATAAAAATAAATTGTCAAATGAATCTACATTATCGTCAGTTGGTGAAGGAAAATAAAGGCTAATGTTTAAAGCTAAAAAGGCTTACTCAAAGTTTAGCGGACATTATGAGATTTAAAAAAAAATTAAACATTAAGTATTTAAACATTTTGCAGGAATTTAATTTTAATGCTCACATGTGTCAATAATTGACAGCTTTTTTTTCTAAAGATGTATAGCCCTAGTACAATATATGATTTAAAAAAAAAATTAAATCTCTTTTATTTGACATGCTCAATAATTTCAGTACTAGAAAAACGTAAATTTATTGAGTATTAAGAACTCATAAAAACATTGCAAAACAAAAGTGGTACAGATCCATTGTAGTCAACACACACCATCCATTGATTCCGATGAAAAGTCCTTGATCCAGAATATCAGCAGCTTCCTCCTTGGTGCCAGTGAATGAGTGCACCTGCAATGTCATATACAGGTGAATAAAAGCCATGTCATATTGTGAATGAGTGCAACTGACATATCATATATAAAGGGGAATGAAAACACCTTCAATGGCATATACTGGTGAATGAGTGCACAAGCAATTTTATATACAGGTTAATGAAAGTAAATGCAATGTCATGTTCAGGTGAATAAAACCACATGCAATGTCAAATACAATTGAAAGAGTGCACCTGCAATGCCATGTACAGGTGAATGAAAGCACCTGCAATGCCATATACAGGTGAATGAAAGCGCCTGCAATGCCATATACAGGTGAATGAAAGCAACTGCAATGTCACATACAGGTATGAATGCACCTGCAATGTCATGTGCATGCGAATGGGTGAACCTGAAATGTAACTTGCAATGTCATATACATATGAATGAATGTACCTGCAATGTAATATACAGGTGAATGAGTACACCTTTAATGTCATATACAAGTGAATGAGTGCACCTGCAATGTCTAAACAGGTGAATGATTGCACCTACAATTTCATATACAAGTGAATGAGTGCACCTGTAACGTCTATACAAGTGAATGAGTGCACTTGCAATGTCTATACACGTGAATGAGTGCACCTGCATACAGGTGAATGTTTGCACCTTACAGGTTATTTAGTGCACCTGTTATCACAAACAAGTGAATCAATGAACCTGAAATGTCATATACAGGTGAATAAATGCACCTGCAATGTCATATACAAGTGAATTAGTGCACATTACAGTCATATACAGATGAACGAGTGCACATTCAATATCATATACATGTTAATAAAATCATCTGCAATGTCATATGAAATATGGGAAAATTAGTGCACATGAAATGTTAAAAATTGTGAATTTGTGCACTTGCTTTGTCATATAAAGGTGAATGAGTGCACATTATATGATATATACAGGTTAATTAATGCACCTGAAATGTCACATTCAGGGGAATTTGTGCATCTAAAATGCCATATACAAGTGAATAATTACACCTGCAATGTCACATACAGGTGAATAGGTGCACCTGAAAAGTCATATACAGGTGAACAAGTTCACTTTCAATTCCACAAGCAAGTGTAACTGAAATGTCAAAAACAACTTATTACATGTCTAAGTAATTTCACCTGCTATGTAATTTGCAAGTAAATGAGTGCACCTGTAAAATCAGATACATGTGATTATGTTCTTTTGCAGTGAAATGTACAAGTTAGACAGTGTGATTTCTTTGGGGTTTTCCTAAAAGATGTTAATTGTTGACCCTAAGTAATATGTTTTACACTCTGATAACAAACAATATTCTGAATAAACTATTATAGTGGTATAGCAACAAACAAACAACAAACAAGTTTTGTTCATGCTATATGGCTAAATATTAGAAAAAGCAATCAAATCAACTGTGGTTATTTAAGTGACAAACAAACAATCTGCACGCCTTCTGGTTTTGCTCAATATTTTTTCAACAGATGTGTTGACATGGTTTTCATTAAAGTTCCGTACCACACCGCCCTTGATCTTGTCCCTGTGGCGCCTGATGATGGCTGAGAAGTCTTCAGCAGCATTTCGAGAGTGCAAGAACAGCGGCAACTGTAGCTGCTCCACCATCTCAAACTGGTGCTCAAAATACCTGAAAAAGTAATATAAGGATTCAGAAAATATCAGGCTCAGGTTCAAGTACCAATGTATTGTGAATACATGTATGTGATGAAACAAATATCTAACCCATTCTGACTTATATAACGACAGATAAAATATGATGCATTCTACCTAAATTAAAGCATATATCAAAATGAAAAAATCATTTATAATTTGCTCTTACTACATGTGTACTAATAATTTATAAGTGTATCATATTGTATATAATGTGATTTTAATAAGACTTAAAACAAACACATACACATTTTCCTTCATGTTTTAAATTCAATCCTACTAATTAATGTGTTTTTATTATTTCATGATGCTAATCAAATACAGCTATTGTGAGACCACCTCATCCCTGCCTCCCATCTCACCCGCTATGAGTATGTCATGAGCTTTGGGTCGTCTGACAACAGCTAATGTGTTGAGCCTACATGTACTTGCATCAAGAGACCTATAGCACACGCACCCATATGGTTGGGGAATGGGTCTATTGTTGCAAGTACCTATGGTTTAGCCACTTGAATAGTAAGAACTTATTTGTCATGTTCATCTGGCATAAAGCTTATTTAAACTTAAATTGGTGTAAAATATATTCAAATATTTCCAAATAATGAATTACTTTCTCAATGATCGAAATTAATATTTACAGAACTTACTTCAGCTGTGTATCCTTTGGACAAAACTGCAGTCTGTCATAATCTGTCAATAGCATAGTAAGTTACTATTATTAAAGGTTCACTTTTTGTGGTTATATGCCTTGCTGTTGTATATGGCTATAGTTTTCAGTTGTCTTTAATAAATTACTTTATTTTGTGCTATCAAATAAAACACACATGGAGTTGTTGTCCATCTAAACAAGACAAACTAGAGATAGATACAGTTGTCTAAATTGTTGCGTGTTGTAATTTGTAGAAAGTTCTTGCAACCAATTATGGTATAGAAAGTTGAAAAATAGGAACGATGGGAGCAATTTTTAAAATAGGATAAACAAAATGGCACATCACCAACTTCCTGTCATAAGTAACAATGTATAAACGTTTAAATGTTGCAATATGAAATATCGTCGAAGTAATTGGCCTGCCATAATTGAGTTTACAGGAATTATGAAATATTGCATCTCTTTTTAAAATCACTTTTAAAAAATGTGTTAACTTACGACATGCTTTTTAAAATAACTTATGCATACATTAAACTTCAATGTTTCAACAATGCCTCGATGTAAATCTGAGCTCACAAAGTACCTAGTCCAAACTCGCCAACAGCTACGATCTTCTGCTTGTTTTGTGCTGCTATATCCAGAAGTTGATTCATGTAACCATCTGGATCCCCCGACTTCTCAAACTCACTGCAGCGGGTGGGATGGCAACCAATGGTGGTGTAGATATCCTCTGCAATTATATTATTATCTGTTTTCCTTAATAAGAGCTGCTATGGCAATTTGAAAAATGGTCTTTTGCATTGATAATCTGCTTGTAAATAAACATTATCATGTTTGATTAAATTATCTTTTGTATGTTTATAGGTAATTTGTTTTTGAACTGTTAATTATGCTTTTTGAGTAGATTCATCATGACAATTTCTCTACTATTAAACATTGCTGAATACATTTGAGAA
Organism: Dreissena polymorpha; assembly: GCF_020536995.1. NCBI lineage: Eukaryota > Metazoa > Mollusca > Bivalvia > Myida > Dreissenidae > Dreissena > Dreissena polymorpha. Next base: position 16,213,341 of record NC_068370.1, on the reverse strand, counting down.
AGAGTATAAATACTTTATCTGTATATTAAATAAATCTTTTAAAATATGTACTAACATCATCATTGAAATTCTCCACAATACAATTGAAGCTTACCATGTTTGCTCACCAACTCACATGCCTCCTTGGCATCCTTTAGACATCCAGCTGTGACCATGATCTGAAGAATTGAACATAAAGTACATCTAAAATATAAAATCGACATTAATTGCACACATATCATATATTTCTGTAGGGGAAAGTGTCTATAAAGGACCAAAAGACCACAACTCTTTTCTTATTTAGCAATATGAGAATCAAATATTCACTTTCTGTGCAGAAAATGTAAAATTGTACTCTTTCAAAACATTTTAATTTTAGTATCCATAGTTTATTTTAACAGCTTGTTTGACATAAAAGTTTTGTTTAATTAAACATGATTCACTTTTTGCCAAAACATACGTTTGCACTTAGGTTCTTACTTTAGTTTAAGGCAACATAAAATAAACATTCCTGCATAGTTGAAGCAAAATTTGACAAAGATTAAGGCAATGTTATGTGAACCAAATTGTTTATAAAAACAATCATGTTCTTTATAATAGCCAACAACAACAGCCTACCATGAGATATAAAAAATATTTGAGCAACTTTGATGATGATAAAAAAAATGGCCTCTTTAATGTCCACATGCTAAGATTAGATATTTCACTGAATCAATAAACCATTTTGTGTGAATTTTATGAGCATTGGGAAATGAACATGATTCAAGTATTCAACTATAGCATTTACAATCTAAATGTTAAGAACAATGACTCTTGACAAACAAATGGTGATTTCAAAATCTCACCAAAATCTCACTATAAGAATTGGTAATCAGGTGAGCAAAAAAAAATGAATATGCAGTTGTCCATCTATACAACATTCAACTTGCCATATAAACACTATCAAGATTCAACAATTGTCATTAAAATCATGGCAATGTTTGTTTTGTATAGGAAACCTTACTTTCTCAACTCCAACATCCTTAGCCCTTTTTAACATATCCAGGAAATCATCTGCAATTAACAACCATGCAGTAACATTAATTGAATGGTATGTGTTTTCCATTCACTGCTTCAAGTTAAAAAATTCAATTATAAATACTTTTTTTATAACTTAAAGTCAACATTCTGACCAAACTACTAACTTCTCCAGTTTTACAAATAAATTAATTTTCTCAAGTTTTCTTCATAAAGAAAATATTACGACATATTTTTAATGTCAACATTTTAATTTCGCAAACTTATTATAAAAAATATTTTGATAATGATAGGCACATAGACATTATTTGATGTTTTTTTTTATATATATTTGTAGCCTCATTGTTTCCTAGCGAACCTTCGTGGTGTTGTTTCCCTCTGTATAATCCTCGAAAAACAGGATCTGTAAACATAAAGAAGCAAATACTTTCGAAACATCTAAAAAATTTCAACAAATGAAACATACATTCATTACATGTTGGGTTGGGTGGGAAACACTTGAAGCATTTCTGAAATTCCCAGTGCCCTAGCCAGGAATGGAACCAGGGACCACTGGAATGGTAGACCAGTGTGTTACCACATGACCACCACACCACCATAGTTTTCAAAGAAACAGAAACATGCAAATCCAAATAAATTTATTTCAAAATACATGTAGTATAATTACTATTTTATATAAGAAAACAGAGACAACATGAAAGCATTTCTGTTTATATTTGGGTGTATTTTAAATGTAATAAATTTTTATCCCGGGTTTAAACATTAAAATCTAATGGGTTTACATACAGACACTTCTAAAAACATGTTTTAACATAGAGTTGCTCATGTATAAGAGCTAATTATTGACCATTGAGCGTTAGCTAGGGGCACTGGGGATGTGCAGAATATGAAATATCCAAATATTGACCAGTTATGGCTTATTATTTGAGATGGCCATAAATAAATGTATATCAGTCATGTCTTTTCACTTATCACACATGTTAGAATGTGGTTCCACTCAATTTTGTATCAGTATATTCAAATAACAAACTGCTTTGCATCAAGAATTTAAGTGCTGATGTAAACCCAATAAAGCTGAAGAACTGAACACCTCACCTGTCAAGTTGGCACCAATATCTACAATATAAAGGTACAAACATGATTACATATCAGTTAACTTGCTTTTATTGTTTTTGTTTAAATTAGTAATTGATCATAATATTTTAAAGTAAAACATCGATTTAAAAAATGACAACATGTTAGAAAACGATGATTCAGGCAACATCCGAAATATCAAGTATCCGAAATCATTCCCTTATATGAGGCATTATAATCGGCACTTTTTAAAGAAGGATTCCGTTCAATAACATAAACAACATAATCAATTGAATAAGTGAAACTTACAACTGTTAACTCTGATAGTAATTATAACAAGTATTTATTACCAATCATTCTAAAACATCTTTTCATGGGCGCAGCCATCTTTAAAAAGTGGTTACACACTACTAAATAATTCATGTTGAGAATGTGAGGTCTATGGTGGTCTATTTTTTTTCGGCATAGCTGTATACGCCAGCTTTTCATCTGCACCTGAATTTTGTAAGTGTCCAATCAATTTGAATATCAAATTTCTCCGTGGTAGGCATGAAACATTTCGCAGTAGAAAACGTGCAAACAGTTTTCACATTTAAATTAATATGTTATTCAATCGACTTTCTATTTTGGGGAAGTATATGGTATGAAAAGGGATACTGCAGTTCGTTTAGAAACGATGTTTACTTCGTATTCAGCATAAAACAATTGTATCCCTGATATTAAGGCTTGAGAGATAGAGCAGTTTCACACTCAACTCTCGCCATCAATACAGTTTGTGCGTGCCCCTTTATATTTAGAAGATTGTCAGCGACAGAGCGTTTGTACTTAAAGGCTGTTTTCTCATATTTGGTAACTACTACGATATTGCATTATGTGCACTCATAAATTTCATATAAAAAAGTATTGTTGTTTAATAACCTGATATACGCTTTGACGAAAAAATTTAAAATTGTTGTCGACATTTACCGTTAAACAGGTAAATGCATTAAGCTTTAAACAAGCCGTCGTTCCAGCAGTGGAATCGTTGCCTCACTTTAATGCATTGCATTCCAACCCACAAGGTATCAAAGTCAGTTCGCGGTCAGTTACAGAAATCGTTATATAAACGCTATCGGGTAAACTAAAAAGAAAGATATTAAATGAAGATCGATATTCGGCGATATTATAATGGTATGTCAATCATAGATTCCTCATGTGTCGAGGCCACGAGATAGAAAAAAAGGAGTGTCAGCCAATCAAATTTTGCGTAACATGCGAATATATTGTACGCATACTAGTATATATATATCTGGCCAAAGCGGGCTTTTACTGTGATGATTACTTCCCTTTGTATAAATATCACAATCGACGACCATATGGAACAATTTGATTGGCTGACTAACTCGTGGTCACGAGTAAGCTGTCACGAGTTAGCTAAGTCGGGATCTCGAGATAACTAAAGTTCTATCCTCTTTTGTTTAATGCACACTTCCTTTATTTACTGCACCGCTCATTTTTTAATTGCACTCCTCTTTTATTTAGTTTTACACTCCTCTTTTTCTATCTCGTGGCCTCGACTTAGTAACTCGTGGCCACGAGTTAGTGAAGAGATAGAAAAAAGAGGCGTACAATAAAAAAAAGAGGAGTGAATGTCACCTCTATGCCACCGTAGAGGTCTTCAACAGTTCTGTTAAAAGATTGTTTCCAACGTTTTTACAACCATAATATGACAGAAGGTGCTACATTATTTATGCCTAAAAGCTGATTTGATTGCCATGTATGGCGATAAATCGATAAATAATAGGACATTACTTTTCTAAAAAATGCCCACGCTTTTAATACAAAATAAAACATGTAATTTAGCACAACAAGTAAGTGTAATTCGTTTCTTTGTGAAACACAATGCTTTTTACAACTTCGAGTCTGCTAAATCTGATACCATGCATTTGTGTGCTGGTGTTGTATTTTTCTTCAGCTTCAGGAATAAGAGGCTGGTTTAAGCTTTCGATGGCACACAATTGTTATACAAAACAACATTATGTGTAAAAATCAGATTTCATTAAGAGCATTCTCAATATATACTGGTCAGTATGAGAAAATACAACAACTTGAAATGTTTCATTAATACAGGTGAGATCCTGGGTATAATTAAAAATCGCCACGTATAGCCGTCGATCTAAAATATTGTCACAACTTCAAAAACGAGCCATTTTGTAGTCGTTCCTAAATTACAGTCTAAAATCTATACCACTAAGTTTGAAGCTGCATTTTAAGAATCGAGCTCAAACAATCTTGAAGTTGTATTTTACATCTTTCTTTATTCATACATTCCAGTAACACATGCATCCAAAATAGAGTATATCGGTAATCATATGAGTTTATTCATCTCTAAATTATCGTCTTTCTGAGGTTAGTCGCCAGCATACGCACGTTAATGATATTAGTATATTTGGTACAATAATGTTAACTAAAAAAGAAGATCATCGTGACTCATAATTGTATCACTTGCAAGTTTTGGTAAATCCAGAATCTATTTTTTAGAGTTTCTGAAAACCCACACTTTTAGTTTTGCTCAATAGAAATGAGTAAGTGATGTAAAGCTTCCATAAACGAAAAACTAACGTAAACACAAAAAAGATACAGGATTTGATTGATATCCAGTGTTAAGCTGAATTGTTAACTCTCTGAAAGAGTTTGTTAGGCACATGTAAGATACTATTTCCTTTCATTTTCGAACCATGTTTATGTATCCATGAATAACGTTAAGTCTTCATTTAAACATGTTATACAACAAATACGTATGTGCAATTCGAAATTCTTTTTTTAACCCATAGACTCTTCCGTACATATGTAACATACTTTTCACGAATCTGTCTGTTTGCGCCCACTAATAACTTGATGCTGTAGGGTTTATATGTATTGCTCGGGTAAAGAAAATACGCGTCAAGGCATCCGGGTATACTCCGGAGTTCTATTTTAGTATATTTTCCGTGCCGCGGGTACTTTGTAGCATACTTAAGAGTACCCTGGATACTTTTGAGTAGTACCTAAGCAGACAATAGCCAATCGAGATGTGTTGCAGTAGAGTCGTATTAGACGCATGTCCGATGGGAAGGGGATATTAGCACCAACATGTATAATTACTTACGTAAAGTGAATTCAGTGCTTTTTAATTGAACTTTATTTAAGGAAAATTTTTATAACAATATCAACTAGTAATAAAAACTTAGTCGAAGGTGTTTTTGTTCGTGAGGTCTTTTACAAGAATTGGCATGTGTTTCTTTTGTTTCGTAACGCTCTTTCATTATGTTTTAGGATATGTTCAAATTTTTGTACATTCACAATTTTATTGTTTGTAATATCAAATAAATTATGTGAAATAAAAATACGAACATATTCAAATGACAAAAGTATATGCTTCAATCGATCGGCAAAGCTTTGCCATATTTTACGTGGTCCTGTTAATGAGACACTGCAGTCCTCACGCTGCTGCCAGACATTGTCGCCAATGGCGGTTATTTTATCCAACTGGCTTTTATTTCATAAATTTGTCTAGAAAAAATGGCTATTATTTTATCCGCTTACATCAAACAAACATTGCCTCCAAAAGTTGTCCGGCGAGTTCGAAACGCCTGTAAATCAAGCAGGAAAAATCGATAACGAGATTACCTAGCTGTGTACACACTCGACCCTGTGTATTGTCATAAACGCGTCAATAACTTCTGCGACATCGTGGCCTAGAGCGTTTTTCTCAGTGTCCGACAGCAGTGATATATTTCGTAACAGACGTCTTTAATCTCCCCATGCTTCACCAATTATCGGTAACTGTTAGATCTATTAATTTTTCGCCAATTATAATTTGTCATTATTGAAAATCGCCGCGAATATTTTCAGCTGATTTTGTTTTTCACGCCGTTGAAAATTGCTTGATGAAATAATTATTAAATCACCATCAACGAATTATCCCCGTAATTACCGCTGTTTGTCGTCGGCTTTAACATTTCTTGATGTGTGATAAATTGATAATGATTTAAATTTTTAACTTCGTTTCGTTTATTGGCAAAAACGGCAAAAGCATTGCCTTCGGCCATTTACAAAAAATATAATATATAAAGATAAAAATATTAAATTTTTAACCAGGTAACCGGGTTAAAAATAATACTGAAAAACACTTCTTTTCTCCATTTGAAGCATTTTTAGCAAAACAGCAACAACACAAATCCCCCAATTTTAGTCAAAACGCTGCGAAATTTTCCCACTTCAAAGGGACCCGGTATATGCCATGGCCAGCTAATTTTAACGAAATACGTGTTTGGAATTACACTGAGGTGGTGTATTTTAAATCACGCTCTGTGACGTCAATCTGAACGCATCGGACAGTGGGCTACACCACACCGTCTCTCTGATGTACGTAGGCGGCCGTCATATTGGATTTGGAACTACTTTAGAAAACAAGATGGCGGCCCCCTCGTTAAGAGGAAAAAACTAAATGTGTGTTTTAGCTCGTCTTTTTCAAGATTACAAGTATTAATTTTTAAGTAATAAATTAATGTAGATCTGTGAATTCCCACAACGTACTTAAAAACTTGTACAAATTTAAAGATGCCATTACTGACATACTGATAGGAGTACTTTACTTATAAAGTTACTTATAAGTTATAGTATTGACATCGAGTAAATTAAAAAATTAAATCGACTGTTTTCGTTATATTTTGTGAGATACGAGGATTGCTTACATAAACTTGATTAAGTATGAAACACATCACTCATTGTATGAGCATAGATGGCCGAGTGGTCCAAACGGTAGACTTTTACTCCATGGGGTCAATGGTTCGAGCCCATTTGAGTATTTTTATATTTTTATTCCTTTTTATTTTATTTTTTTTATTGCAGCTTTTTAGATCCAATATTTGCATTTATCACTATAGCGTAGAGTCTATAATGAAAAAAATAATTTGGGGAGGTTTTATGTTATAGTTAGATTTTGTGACATTACAAGGATTGCTTATATAAAGTATAAAATAAACCACTGACTATATGGGAGCACTGATGGCCCATTGGTTTAAGCTTTTACTCCAAGGGTCAGTGGATCGAGCCCAGTTAAGGAAGATTTCCTTTCTTTATTTTCTTCTTTTTTTTATTGAGTTATTTTGCTCAAATGTTATCAATTTAAAGAATTTAATAACAAACTTCAAGACATGTCTAATTTGTGAAAATGTCCCTTTGAAATTGCTAGTTTTCCTCTTACATGCCCTTGTATTTTAAGATAGAATACTTTCCTCTCCAGAGGAAAGAGGTATGGGTTTGAATCCCATCAGGGGCTTCAGAGGATGATTCATTTTGAGACAAATGTTAATATTTGCTTTAGTGTATCCCAAAATTAACCTAATATTAAATATATAACTGTGAAAGATAATTCAAAATAATGTTTGTTTGTATATACATTGTGATCCATGGACATGAACATTCAATAATGCAAGAAACATGTATGATTTGAGGGAAGAATACAACAGCAAACTTAGAATGGACATTCATTTTAGATTGTTAAGTAACTAAAAATATAAAAGTTGTAAAGCTTGTGTATGACGTCCTTGCTTCTGGACAGCAGAACAGTTTAGGCATAAATGATTACTCTTTTTCTTTAGAATCAACATTGATGCATTATTTCTTAAGCAAAGTTGAACTTTTTAAAAACTCAATGAATTTGGAACTGAATTTTTCATGTTCGTTGCTTGCAATTTACCACTACCAGTACTGAACATAATGTTACTGGTGAACAAATGCCTTCTCTCTTTACACTTTACAGGGAGATGGTGTTTTTCATAAATATCCAGGTTAATTTGTATAAATACTGGGTAACACCTCGCATCATATTTATATACATGTAAGCTATACATTTATGATGATGACATTTTGTGTTTTGCTGTAAATTTACAGAGAAAATATACTACAGCCGCATGTCACCAGAGTTGTTAAAAGGGCATTTAGACAGTATTGTCCCTGACTTTTGCCCATTTTGACATATTCTTATAAACAAGAGGGCAACGATGGCCCTGTATCGCTCCACTGCTGAAAAAAATGCTGAAACAAATATTCTCGGCATGGGCAAATACTTAAATATAGGCCCTATTTAAGCACACGTACACTTTTGTGACCCCCTGGGCTGGGTCAAATTTAACCCCAGGGGCATTATTCATAACTATAATTGATTTTGTGGCACCCAGGGCAGGGTCAAATTTGACCCCTTAGGCATAATTTGAAAATACTAAGTAGAGGACTATACAATGATACTACATACCAAATTGTGTAGCCCTAGGCCTAATGGTTATGGACAAGAATTTTCTTTTAAGTTTTCACTAAATAGGCGTTATATAAGCATATGTTCAATTTTGTGACCCCTGGGGCAGGGTCAAATTTGACCCCAGGGATAAAATTTGAAAAAATTTGGTAGAGGACTATTAGATTTCACTACATACTAGAGTTGCGACACCTTAAGGGTTTCGCGGGATGGAATGAGTGGGGAGATCAATTCAAATTGAAAGCCGATTATTTCGACAAAAATTTGGGTACGAAACAATTTAGGTACGAAAAAAAATTTGGGTACGAACAAATTTGGGTACGAAAAACATTTTGATACGAAAAAAATGGGTTCGAAAAAAAAAATTGGGTACGAACAAATTTGGGTACGAAAAACATTTCGGTAAGAAAAAAATGGGTACGAAAAAAATTGGTTACGAAAAAAATTTAGGTACGAAAAAAAATTTGGTTACAAAAACAAGTTAGAGTACGAAAAAATATAGGGAACGAAAAAAATGAAGGTACGAAAACTATTTTGGTACGAAAACATTTAACATTTGTAAAGACATAAAACAAACTAATAAGATTTTATTTCATGTTTGGGTGGTGTCCATTGTAGTATGTCAGGTTAGTGTTGTTTTGTCAAAGCATGAATCAAATTTGATGATAAACAAGAAACAATCGGAGACGGGTGATGCTCCCCAAAGGTTTTTTGGTCACAATATTGCACTATATATTCAGATAAAAGGAAACGTCTTGAGGGGCATAACTCTGGACAAAATAATACAATGGATGGTTAAGTAACTTAAAAATTTCAAAGGGCCATAACTCTCTAAATAAATCATGTAACCCGAACCCACTTATAACATGCGCATCTCCTAGAGGTAGTTAAGCTTCCCATAAAGCTTTATTGTATTCCAGTCAGTAGTTGGGGAGAAATAGCCCGGACAAGAATTGCACTACATAAATATGTACAGTTTATAGAAAATGTAAAAGGGCCATTACTCTGTGAAAAATCAACCGAACATAACCGGCTGATAATATGCACATCTCCTGTTGGTAGTGAAGCTTCTCATGCTGTTTCAGTGAATTCCCATAATAAGTTGCTGAGAAATAGCTCTGACAAGAATTGCACTATATGTTCAATGTAAAATTTCAAAGGGCCATAACCCTGTGAAAAATCATCCGACGAGAACCGGCTGATAATATGCACATGTCCTTTTGGTAGTGAAGTTTCCCATAAATTTTATTGAATGCCAGTCATTGGTTGCTGAGAAATAGCCCGGACAAGAATTGCACTTTATGTACAGTTAATGGAAAATTTCAAAGGGCCATACATTGTAACTCTGTGAAAAATCATCCGACCAGAACCGGCTGATAATATGCATGTCTCCTCTTGGTAGTGAAGCTTCCCATTATGTTTAATTGAATTCCAGTCATTAGTTGCTGAGAAACAGCCCGGACAAAAATTGTGCACGGACGGACAGACGAAGCGGCGACTATATGCTCCCCCCTTAAAAAATTTGGGGGGGAGCATAATAAAGAAGTTGTGGCAATTTAAAGGTGGTACGCAAACTTTAAAATAGATTTATCAATTATATGCTTTTTCTTAATGAAAAAAAGGCCATAATTGTTACAAAATGCTTGATACAGTTATCTGCTTGTGTTTATACATTGGGGTCATGTTGGTTAAGAAGCAAAATACATGTATGAAAGCAATATGTCAAGGGACATAGAAAATATTTGAGGTGGTATGCAAACTTTAACATAGATTTATCTATAATATGCATATTCTAAGTGAAAAAGGGCCTAATTCTGTTAAAATGCTTGATACAGTTGTCTGCTCATGTTTATAGATTGGGGTTATGTTGGTAAAGAAGTATCCAAAATATAAAAGCAATATGTCAATGGACATAGGAAATATATTTGAGGTGGTACGCAAACATTCCAATGCGCGCGCCAACGCCGGGGTGAGTAGGATAGCTCCACTATATATGTTTCATATATAATAGTCGAGCTAAAAAGTAAATATACTATAAACAACAAGCTAACCTCAATCACAACTTTAATGCAATGCAGTTAAACAATAAAGTTACAATGATATGCCAGGGATTGAAACTAATTTTTTTTTATATTGTGGGCAACCATCTTTAGTATTTTGGTTGCCCAGATAAAGAATAACCAGCCCAGAAATACAACATATATCAACATGTGAATATTATTATAATAGATAATTATATACATTTGCTGACAATACACATGTTCAATGCATGATGTATTATTATGAGCCTGAATTGAATCATGTCCGATTCCTAAATAATGAATGTTATTTAACTAGTATTGATCCATGGTGATCAATTGTTTTTCAATTTTTATTGCACTGTATTGTTTTATGCTTTAAAAAAAAAGAAGTTTACCAACTTTTGAAAATGAGTTGCCCAGGCCAAAATCTACTTGCCCTGGGCTCACGGGAAACCACTTATTTCCATCCCTGTATACTCTTCATTTTCTGTTCTTCCATCCCATTCTCAAAATTAATTTTAAAGCACAATATTTTTAATAACATTTGTATGAATTGCTAACCATTATCACCCAAATAACAATTTTACAAAGCTGTAATCCTGTCGTAAAGATTTAGTTTACTATTATCAGTGTTCTCTTAACTTAAATACCGGCAACCAGCGATTTTGCCGGTTACATTTACTCTTGATGCCGGCTACTTTTCCCAAATATATCAAGTAAATGTCACAAATGCTTTCGTTTTACTGCATAGTTGCCGGCCATATAACTGGCTACTCAAATTTTTCTGGAAAACACTGAATTATGCATGACAAACACACAATACTTACATGTAAATAAACCTTAGATTCGTTTTTAAAATAAATTGACACTTCCAGCTTGTCGTCAGTAAAATCCAAAGATTCAAATAATTTTCCACGAGATACGTCAACAATTGTGTAATCAAATGAATGAAAAATAAAAGTAAAGAAAGCCGGATTTAACATAAGTTTCAGGTTGATAAACACAACAAGGTAAAGGTAGTCGGTGAGATATAATAATAATACAGTTAGTAAGGCCCAAACCCTTGGTACGGTAAATATACTAAATCATACCCGGGAATTTCAACACTAAATCGGTTGTTGTCGGCTATTTTGTAAAAATTAATTATGTTTACATTTATGTCAATTTTCTGTTCAATGGCATTTATATTATCAAAACTCATTGTTAAAATCAATAATGTGATTTAATTTTAAATCTTAAATTGTTTAAAGTCGCGTCATTGTATGACGTCGTCAAGTATAATATTTTCCACGACATCGCAGGTTCACTTTTTACCGTCATAGATTTTTTAAAAGAAATATTATTTGGTTTGCAAGGTCCGTTAAATGGGGAACACCATATTCGGTATTTATATTATGTTTTAACAATTAATTCATGCTGTGTAATAAATATTGTATAAGATATTTCGATATTGATTGAAAATGTTTCAAATTGTTATTTATGAAACCTCTTATTCTAATGAGTGTATGCTATTATATTATACTTTGAAAAGCATATCTGTTGTACTATAATCTTATTATTCATTTTTTATTGTTAATTTCATTTATTGTAGAGAATCGTCAATGTTACATCTAGTCGCCAATGCCTGTTGTCAGTGTTAGTCGTAAATGCTTGTGATCATTGTCGTCAATGTTAGTCGTCAATCCTTATCGTCATTATACATGAAGGAAATAAAAGCAGAAACAGAGACGTATTCTTGATTACTTGCTTATTCCTACGGCGTCCTCTCAACACTCAAACTAAAAAGCATGTTGATGCAGATTTTTTAAAAGAGAAGGTTGTTTAAGGTAAACAATATTGTTTTACGTTATCGGTAGCATGTTTAACGACATTGGATTTTTGGCGGATATACAACTCGGATACAATATAATATTTGCGGTTATGTTTAAGTTTATTTACCGTACCCGGGGAACATGTAAGTAAAGTTAAGAGTACCCGGGGTACATGTACCGGTAAGTAGTACCCGAGCCGAGAATGACCAATCGAGCCTTAGTAAGTGATTGATGGTGTATGGGATAGCATGCACTGAGGGTGTATATTTTTCATGAACAAGTCAATTGAAGGTGTTAGAGATGCATTGATCCATAACATTAAAAAGGGTAATTAACCACGGGCTTATTAAAATTAAAACGATGACATTACATTGTACCAGCTGTTTATTGTTGAGTACTGTAAGCTTGCAATATTTTAAATAATGTAAACAACTTACCTTGTATTAAGTTGGCACATTGTTGTCAGGTGTAGAAACTTTTTATACTTATTTCTGTTAAGTTGCACTGGCAGAACCAAAAGAATTATGTAGTCGTTTCTGAATAATCACGAAACAACCTACTAATGCATATATGCTTGCCAGTTACTGAGTTTGTGCATTTCCATTCATTATATTATCGGCCTTGGCAAACAGCGTAGACCCAGATGAGACGCCGTGTGATGTCTGCTATTTCGTTACGCTGAAAATTTCCATATCCACGGGTGTTTTTGTGTCAAATGTTATGGTTTTTCAATAGATCGTATACTTATCTACAAAACAGCGAATTAGCGTTCACTTTACATCATCTATGTTATTTTGTTAATACTTTCGAGCGTTCTTTTCGAACCTGTATTGGCAGCCATTGGTCGACGCCGTCTGCTATTTCAAACGCCGATGATTTCCATATCCACTGGTGTTTTTTTATGTCAAATTTTATTGTTTTTTCGTTGGATCGTATACTTATCTACAAAATAGCTAACTAGCGTTCACTTTACATCATTTATGATGATCTTATTTTGTAAATATTTTGTGAGCGTTCATTCCTACGTTGCTATGTCGTCAGCCATTTTGATGGTTGGTTTGTTTACTTTCCGTCTTTCGGTTTCTACTGCAAACGAAATTAATTGATTTGCTGCTCACGTTTATTTATTGATTTAATAATAAAATATTAAACCCTAATAATGTAATAGATATTATCGGATAAATAGAATACCATTCTAATACCAGTGTGTACTTACATTTATCTCGGAAAGCCTAGCCGCGTAAACCTTTCTTCAACTCGTAGCACACAAATTCACAATACGTTGAATAACACATTGATTTATGTGATGTTTATTAAAAAAACACACTTGTGTACTTCCGATTGATATTCAAACACAATTATTACGTCTTTGTTTATCGATTAAACGCCTAACTTTTATTGAATTAATAACGCGTAACTTTGTTTCTTTGTTTATTAACAAGATGGAAGCTAGCCTAAGCGCTTTTCATGACGTCATGCGCGCGTGCCGTTTCCCATAAAAATATTTCAACACAAAATACTCGAAAACTTGATTTTTCCCAGGTATAACGCCTACGCCAACAGGTAGATCGCATTCTTGTCCATATACATGTCAAATTTCAGCAAACGTGTTCGGCCAGTTTTCAAGAGACCCAAATCGCAGTGATTTGCCTCAGCTTAACGGAACTTAGCCCCCTTTATCATTCGTTCGAATGAACGTCATCAATGATGACGTCCAATACATCACTCATTCCATACCAAATTTGATAGCCCTAGGCCAGATGGTTATGGACAAGAATATGTTTGAAGTTTTCACAAAATAGGCCTTATATTATATAAGCATATGTTCAATTTTGTGACCGACCGCCCGGGGCAGGGTCAAATTTGACCCCAGGGATAAAATTTGAACAAACTTGGAAGAGAACTATAAGATGTCACTACATACCAAATTTGGTAGCCCTAGGCTCAATGTTTATGGACAAGAAGTTTTTAAAGTTTTCACAAAAAAGGCCTTATATAAGCATATGTTCACTTTTGTGACCATTGGCGCAGATTCAAACTTGACTCAAGGGTCATAATTTGAACAAACTTGGTAGAGGACTATAAGATGTCATTACATACCAAATTTGGTAGCCCTATGTCCAATGACTATGGACAAGAATATATTTGAAGTTTTCACAAAATAAGCACTTTATAAGCATTCAATTTTGTGACCCCCGGGGCAGTTTCAAATTTGACCCCAGGGGCATTATTTGAACAAACTAAGAAGAGAACTATTACATGTCACTACATACCAAATTTGGTAGCCCTATGCCATACAGTTATGGACAAGAAGTTTTTAAAGTTTTCACAAAATAGGCCTTATATAAGCATATGTTCAATGTTGTGACCCTCGGCGCAGGGTCAAACTTGACTCAAGGGGCATAATTTGAACAAACTTGGTAAAGGACTATAAGATGCCACTACATACTAAATTTGGTAGCCCTAGGCCCAATGGTTATGGACAAAATTTGTAAAGTTTTCACAAAATAGACCCTATATACGCATATGTTCAATTTTGTGACCCCCGGGGCAGTGTCAAATTTGACCCCAGGGGCATAATTTGAACAAATTTGGTAGAGGTATGTAGATGTCTCTACATACCAAATGTAATAGCCCTAGGCCCAATGGTTATCGACGAGGAGGTTTAGAAGGTTTTCACAAAATAGGCCTAAAATAAGCAATTTTCAATTTTGTGACCCCCGGGGCAGGGTCAAATTTGACCCAGAGGCATAATTTGAACAATTTTGGCCAGTGGAGCTAAAAACTGATTTTTTGTTTAGCGCGCAAAGGGGATGGAGGAACATTTGTTGGTGCCTTTTTAAAAAGTTTTTTCTTTGTGTGGAAAAATGAGTTTAAAAATGTATACACAATGCCTAATATGTGGCAAATTACAACAATGTTTGTGGTTTTTCATGTAAAAACAAGAGATGTGTTTGTCAGAAACATAATGCCCCCTATTGCCCCGATTTGAAGCTGTATATTTGACCTTTAAGGATGACCTTGACCTTTCAGTACTCAAAATGTGCAGCTCCATGAGATACACATGTATGCCAAATATCAAGTTGCTATCTTCAATATTGCAAAAGTTAAAGGAAATGTTTAAGTTTTCGGAAAGACAGTTAGCACATATAAGTTGGTTTTACAAATTCACTAAGTGTAAACATTGGGCACTTATATAGCTCAAAGTGACCCGGAAACAAATTCTTGTGTTCTGATTTACATACATGTATTTTCACTTGCAAAATTCAAAGTTAACCCTTTGCATTTTGGGAAATTTGTCGTCTGCTAAAATGTTGTCTGCTGAATTTCTAAAATTTTTCAAAGAATATTATCAGAATAGCAAACAGTTTGGATCCTGATGAGACGCCACGTTCTGTGCGTCTCATCTGGACCCAAACTGTTTGCAAAGGCCTTCACAATTCGGTTCCCGCACTGAAAGGGTTAAGAATGGAAATGGTTCTCTTATTGCCAACAACTGCATAAATTTTAACATTATAAACTGGTTGTTTTGTCTTTATTACTACTTTTGTACATTCTTTTGTATTGCCCTCTTTATATTAACTTTCAACATATATATTATATCCAGTAATTGTAGATGTCATATGTTTTGTGATGTAAATGTGTAGGGTTCTTGTTACTTGTCACACCCATTTCCAGTTCATAATGGCTTAACACTGATATAGGATATTTATAGTGATTTTTGATTATTGTATTTATGTAAACATATTCTATATGCTGATGAAAGTGTCATCCTTTATTTTCACAGATATCCTAGTATCATCAGTAGTGTTGTTTGTAAAGAACTTGAAAATTGTATTAAATGGTCAGTTGATAACAAACTGTCTTTACACCTTGGAAAAACTGAATGTATAGTGTTTGGTTCCAAAAGGAAATCTAAACTTCATAATTTTAATGTAAAATGTAATGATCACACTATTGTTTCTCAATCATCTGTTGAACACCTTGGTTCAATATTCGACACTGATCTTTCTGCTACATCTATTGTTAATAATATTATTAAAAAGGTGAACTCAAGAATAAGATTCTTCAGGGGCGTAGCTAGCATTTTTTTAGCTGTAGGCCCGAATATGTTACATAAAAACAGGGTGTGTGTGCAGGGGTCCTCCCCCGGAAATTGTTTAAATCCTATAACGCCTGTTGTGAGATTTAAAGCATATCTAGACAAATAATAAGGTAAGAAAATATAAGACTTTGGCCTGTATTTCTTTGTTACTTTACTTTTTATCTCAATGTCAGAGAACTAAATTTTACTGTATTATCTTTATACCAGAGAACTAAATTTTAAAACAATATGGAACAGAGAAACATTTAAAATTGTAACACTCACTTATTCACAAGTCAAACCATGGGAATTTTTTCCAATAATACTGTCTGCATGTCTATCTAGAAAGAAGTAGAGTTGATAAATGGAAGATATGTCCTTTGAACAAGACCAGAATCCATTGCCTGAGGATCATGTCAATATGAAATGCAGATTTCTTACACCTCACCACCTTCAGGGTCAACATTTTAATGCATTTTTCGAAGTTGAAGCAATTTTTATTTTTTCATGTTTCAAAGAAAATTGTAGGCCCAGGCCTTCTGTGCCTAATAGCATCTACACCCCTGTTCTTGTATAGACAAAACCACTGTTCAAAAATGGAATTAAGAAAATTGTTATGTAACTCATTGGTTCCATGCCATTTTGACTATTCTAGCTCTTCATAGCACAATGGTATGAGTAAACAGTTAAAAATAGATTACAAGTTGTACAGAATAAAGTTGTTAAATTTATTCATGGATATGACTCTAGAACATGTTTGAAAGTTTAAGATTTTAGTAGTATTGGTTGGTTAAATGTTCAAAACAGAGTTAAGCAAATAACACTCAACCATGTTTATAAAATTGTTAACAAGAAATGTCCTTCTAATATGACCTTTTTGTATAATAATTTTAGTTTAGTGTCTGAGATACATAGTGATAACAGTAGACATAGTAAAGATAACTTTTATTTACCTCAATGTCCTCAAGTGAATGGTTTTACCAACACTACTTTTAATTATAAACAATAAAAGACTGGAACTGTTTACCTGCTGATGTAAAAATTGTTATAAAAGAATAAATATATATATATATATATATATATATATATATATATATATATATATATATATATATATATATATATATATTACTGTTGTTCAAATAAGTCATCAATAAAGTATTTGTATGTACATTTAAATGTGATGACAAGATAGTAGTATACATTGTGTAACTAATGCTCTCTAATAATATATGCTAATTACTATTTGATCTCAAGACTATAGTCTCAAGTTTAAATTAAACATTTTTTAATGCGTATTAATGCCACCATTTGTGTACATTTTCCACCCATCTATAGGGCCCCATTGGAAATAAGTTGCAAACCTTTCATGGGACATCCTGTGGTATATATATCATGTCTTGATTTCAACATCTTGTAACTACTTGTTATTTCAGATCTCTGCCAAATACACTGACTACCTATTTACTTGTAACAGAATTTAAATGATTAACTTTGACTGTGATATTCAAAATGTGATATATCAATGCATTGTGATCCAAAACCTGTGATAATTGTTTTCCAATTGTTAAATGTTGTAAATTGACTGTATTGTATGATCTGTACTTGTATGACATATATATATACATATGCATGAATAAATCAATATTTAGAAAAGTGTGACTAACACTGTTTCCAGACAAATTACAGTTTAATTACTTCATGTCATATTTGCAGTCAGGGATGGAAAATATCTTTTTACAATTGTTGCCTGCACTGTCAACCATATTTAGTGTTATTGTTTCCCATCTAAAGAGTGCCGACCCCAAACCATGGGCATGCCTGTTATATGTATCTTAAAATTTCTTAAAAGATAAATAATATAAATTTTATCAACACCACTGCTCAGTTTTAACATTTCCAATACAGTATGTCTTATTTTGAGAGGCCATTCTGAATTGAGTTCATTTCCCAAGGCAAAGTTATGCCTTAATATATTAATATTACCAAACTGAACATAGTTACACTGTCACTAATTTTAATCGCACTGGATTGTTTAAGGCATTGAAAAGCTAGTTGCCTGGCCGGGATTATAACAACATCTGGAATTAAAATGCCCAGGATAAAATATAAACAATATCTGCCAGAAGTAATGTATGGTTGCCATCATCAAATGTACAGAAAGAATCGTTTTCAAATTCAATCAAGCCCCACTCATTCCATTTCATGAAACCTTTCAGGTGTCTCAATACTGATGATAGCCCCACTTAGGGCCGTATGGTCCATATACAGTTTGTGACTGCCTGGCTGGTCACTATAATGCCATTGGGACCAACGTGGAGTTTTCTATTTCTTATATTACACCGAAGAGTTTTCTCTGTACCACTGTACAGTGTTGAACGATTGTTTATGGTATAGAACATAGACATATTGATTAAATCTCAAAGTTTGTCGCCTGCAGCCGAACATCAGCAATGTTGCAATGAATATAATTTAAGAAATACTGATTCTTTTAAGTTTGAATAATGTTGATTTTTTCACTTCAATAAACAACTAATTGGCTTTCTTAACATTTTATTAAAATTTGAATATTTTGCATGCAATATTCTATAATAATATGCAATAATCTAATTTTAAGCAATAACATTAATAAATATTCTGTTACATTACTCCTTTAAGATATTGGTCCTTATATATCTATATTATCGGTTGATTTAGTACAAATTTATTGGTGTGTAACCCGAACTATATTTTCTGTGTAATATCTTCCGCCTAGAGGCGTTAGACATATCCTTCCACCAAATACACCCGAGAGACGATCGCCGTTATGGCGGAATTGTCCGAGGAGTCCCGATTGCTGTGACGTTATTTGATGTAAACATGATCGGCATTGCGAAAGTGTTATTGTTGGAATAAATCATTTACATTTGATATTGGCCTCTGCCTACAATATAGCGGCCGATGGCAAACGTCGTAATAAGACATAAAGCAATTGAACGATATGCACCTTTTATTTAATCATTAATGTGAAAAACGCGTACAATTTTTCGGATTGCCGTTTTCGGATACTGTATTTTTGTCGTCGATTTTTGATTTATTTTCGAAGTTCATATTAGAAAAACCTAGAATTACGAATACACATATCGTGATACGGAAGGCGTTGTTTATATTATTTCGAATATTTCGAATTGTATTCACCAGAAATTGCAATTGGAAAAACTGTAATAAAAAAGTATAATTAGTAATTAAGGGCTCGTGGGAGCTCTGCCCTTTATTCTCATGTGTATGTTACTGTAGCTGATATCTGGTTTGTTAAGTGACACCAACAACCTTGATTGTATTCTTTATTGTAAAGCCATGATAATATTTTATAAGAAATGACACTGATATTATGCTTGTTTATATATATATATATATATATATATATATATATATATATATATATATATATATATATATATATATATATATATATATATATGTATATATTATAACTTAAATTCAAAAGATATACATTTAATAAAACATAGATAAAATTAGATAGTTTTTTCTGTTTGCCTTCAGTACCGATTTGCTGAAAAGTCCGCGTCTGTTTTGGCTATTATTTTTTTAAGAAAAAAAATTATGGCTATTATTTTCTGAAGGCAAGTGTGAGCACTGACACAATTGGATCTGCGAAGGTAAACATGGTACACACATTTGTTTATTTCCAAAAATCATACAAGTACAATTTATAGTCATTTTAAAGACTGAACATGCAATATTTTAAGTTGTGTAAATATGTTCAATTGTTCATTGCTCGACTGCATCTGCACGGGTTCAATATCCGCGTATGCATATTTTCGCACAGCTCTGCACGCAGATAGCATCGTCACTAAGCCCTCCTCTTGCTCTCACAGAAGGCCCCACTGTAACCATGGTTGCACAGACACTTGTTGGGCGCCACACAGCGCCCTCCATAGGCACATGGCTTGCGACAAATAGCTGCAAAACAAACAAAAAAAACGAGCAATGCGAAACTTTATGCAGCGATCTCATGCAAGTAAGAATGAAATTAGCATACCACTTGCTCCGTCTAGATAAATCTGGTCAGACTAGACATGTCAGGCTCCGATAAAAAAGAACGATATTATATTGTGACTCCCACTGAAAATTTTGTTTAAGATGATATTAAGAAATTTACCCCATTTACTTGTCCAAAAATATCGAGCCAGTGGATTATTGTAATATAAGGACTGTACTTATCATCGAAATTTAGTTTGTGAAAACGTATCAAATACTATGGACGACAATATGAAAAATCAACATGAATACTATTACATGTACGTAACATCATTGCGGTCTCCTCAAGAGTAAAATTTGACAGGGAAAGCAGAATTCAGAATATCTGTGGATATTGGTAATCACTTTAACCCATTAATGCCTAGCGCCTAGAATAAAAGGCCTTTGCAAACAGCGTAGACCCAGATGAAACGCCGCATAATGCGGCGTCTCATCAGGGTCTGCGCTGTTTGCTTAAAAGAATTTCTGTAAGAAATATACTAAATATAGAGATAAATATACTAGAAATCCCTAATTTTGGAAATAAATTGATCCAATTTAGAAGGATATGAGAGTCCACTAGGCATAAATGGGTTAACATTACCCTCAAACATGCCTGTACGTTACCTGTCTGACATCTGACTCCTTCCCAGCCGTCGGGACACGCACACTTGTACGGGGCGACACACGTTCCTCCGTTCAGACAGGGCAGGATGCAGAGAGCTGTATGGGAGGTCAAGCAATAGGTATACGTGCATGCAGCAATGTGCCGAATAAACAACTAGTTTTATTAAGGATAAGTTTAAGCGCGAAAATAGTTAGAGTGTTTTATTGAGGTCTTTATTTTTTGAAAAAAAGCCTATGTAAAAAACGTTAGATCAATAATTGCACAAGCCCTACATTAATTTGCTGAATAAATAGACATATTTCATGCATTTTACTAAAACAATTTTTACTTTTAAACTTTTCACGCAGCGAAACCTGAACAGGAAACATAAATTAATATATTTGAAGGCGATATCAGCGGCTGATATGTAAGATATAAAACTTCTTGACCCACGTGTTTCTGACACAGAATTATGAAAGAGGACGTCCCAAAATGTTAAATGACGTTTCCAATATAAGAGCGGCGAGCGTAACAAAACGTGACGTCTGACGTACCTTGTTCACAGACAGGTCCACCGTAGCCGGTCGGGCACTTACAGCGGTTCAGACCCAGACAGATTCCACCGTTCTGACAGGGACGCTTGCAGGTGACTGAAATGGGCAAACAATTGGGGCGTCAATTATCAAACAAGAAAATATCGTGAATGTCAATCCATGCTGGAAAGTAATCATATCTGTATTATGTCGGTGCACATAAAAACAAAAAAAACAAAAAAAACACGCTCCACTTTGTTACCGTTCACAGGGGCCAGTCATAATTAAACTCAAATAGATTGTAAATGGCCAAAGGCAAATATGCCGATTCGCCAATAAATTATGAAATGAGTCAAAACAAAAAAAAAACACAGTATATGTAATACTGATTTTTTTTTTTGACTGGCCCCTGTGTGACCGTTATATTTCATTTAATAATCGTAAATCATTCATAGAACCTATAGAGATGCAGTAATTTATAGCAAATATCAAAATCCATATATAATGTTATTTGCTTCAACTATGCTCCTGTTTATGGAATGTTTGCCATTTAATCTTAAACTATTAATCAGAGAACTTAAAGGAACTGTCAACCACGAAGACGAATAAAAGAAAAGTTGTAAAATACCGTATTTTTTACAATTATTAGTTTGTATTGATTAAAATATCACGACTGGTATATTACATTACTTGAAAAAAGTTGTTTAGTTTTTATATTTTCAGTATATTCGGTAATAAATTTTACTGGGTATGTCTACCAGGTAACTATCAGTTACCTATGAATAACGCCAGTAGATTGATCATCATCGCAACGTAGTAAACCCAGGAATGCATAGTGTGCATGCGTAGTGAATTGTTTATATATAATATATAACATGATCAATCTACTTGCGTTATTTATAGTGTGTATATCGTTATGTCGCATATTTTCGCGATGTACTTTCGATTTCACATCGCGAAATTGTATTACCGAATATACTGAAAATATGAACTTTTTTCAAGTAATGTAATATACCAGTCGTGAAATTTAAATCAATATAAGCTAATATTTGTAAAAAAAAACGGTATTTTAAAACTTTTCTTTTTTCATCATTCGTGGTTGACAATCCCTTTAAATTGGTGAGATGAACAAGAACAAGATTTGACCCACCTTAACATATCATACATAGTTTCAGCAGCATGTGCACATGAACTAAACTTCTTTAGCGCTATGATATAACCAATATTACAATTATCATTATTTACCCCCACATGCAATCTCCCCGTCCCACGTTCCGTCCGACAGACACATGATCGCCGGCGGGAAGCGCGCTGGCTGCACCCCGGCACGGCAACGGTACGTTATGACATCGCCGTAGAAATACGAAGACCCGCTGATGCTTACTACGTTGACAAAATCTCGCAAAAGTGGCTTCCCGCAGAACGTACCTTCATTAGCCAATAAAAGTACATGAATATATGAAAACAAATGATCGTTCAATATTTTAAAGGCACAATTTTGGAATTTAAAATTATTTTGTTGTTGTTGTTTTTTATTATTATACTTCTTTGAATCATTTTGGAGACCTGGTTTTTTGAAAATAGCATAAAATGATAATAATGTTTGTGAATAACCTGGGTTGTTTGGACTCCTTTTTGACCAAACCATTTTGCTCAAAAAAGGCAAAACAGTATCTGAAATACATATCAATCGACAACTGTGATACCATCTGTTCACTCTCGATAAATAAATAGAGAAAAAAAGGAAAAAGAAACAATTTATTTTTAGTAAACCATAACAGCAAACTTACACTAAGGACATCGAAACATTTGGTGCAATATTACCAAACTTCGCGCAATTTACTTACTTGAACAACGACCTTCCGGTAGAGACCACTTTAGGTTTGCCTCACAGGTCGTTGTCATATTGCCCGTAGACATGAATCCTTCTGCGCATGTCACTGTAGCTCGACTTCCGATGTTGACCCCTTTCGACATAGGGCTTGCGTTTTCTAGCAGAACTTCCGAGGGACAAGCCGCTAGAGCAGATTCTTTAAAAAAAAAACAGAGAGAAAGAAAACATGCGTAGCTTTTAAGTGGAATTAATAGAAACATTTTTACATCAATGTCCAAAGAGCAAAGCAACATGTATTGCCAACACCTATTTACATCTTGTACATCGTGTACCTGTACCGTCTTAAATATTTAAACGATTTCAGTTATTCTCTTCCCGGGAATACATACCCGCGTAATTTGTACGTATGTATCAGGGACGACACTTTCCGCTGTTATGACATTTTTCGTTTAAATAAAGTATCTTCTTAGCAAAAGTCCAATTTAGGTGAAAAGTGTCGTCCCTGATTAGCCTGTGCGAACTGCACATGCTAATCTGGGATGACACTTTACGCACATGCATTATGCCCAGTTTTCTCAGAACAAGGCTCATATTAAGGACATAATTTCTATCAAAATAATGGGAGGCATTAAGCTGTGCACATGTCCGTATGTCCGAAGTTTCGACGCGTCTGTTTTCATTTCCTCCAAAATTACGCTCAAACTTCCACAGCAGAATGATCTTAAGTAACGCGTGATCATAGAGGAAGGAATTTTGCTGCGACCAGTTTGGACAGAACTATGAACCTTTGATGTTTCATTATAAATGTTGTGTTATTATGGGTTTTCAACATATAACCCGTTTGTTTAAAATCATGAAATGTAGTTCAAGTCAGCGAATATAAATTCATCCTTGAATGAACCGAAACATAAACCATAAACCATTTGGAAACGTGAGGGTATTGATAAGTTATTACATGGTGGAGGTTTTTAAAAGCAAATTAGATGTTTCTGCCTGTGCGAAGAGCAAATGTGCATCCAAATAAATCACTGAAACAATGAAAACAAACGATTGCTTTACACATATACTAGTTGCTACATTCACACCAAATGTTTTTTAAGTTTATAAATATTTTTTCTATGTGCCTAAATGTTTTGTCGGCGCATTTAATAGTTCATTACACATCTTGTTTGGTTAAATGACTTCAAATAGAATTCCAGTACCCAACTAAAGAAATGTCCCATTTAAAGGGGCCTTTTCACAGATTTTGGCATTTTTTTAACTCATTCATTAAATGCTTTATATTGATAATTGTAAACATTGGATCGTAAAAGCTCCAGGAAAAAATCAAGAATAAAATTGAAAAAAGGAAAAGAACATTGCCCGGAGCAGGTTTCGAACCAGTGACCCCTGGAGTCCTGCCAGAGTCCTGAAGTAAAAACGCATTAGCCTACTGAGCTATTCCGCCGAGTACACATACTTGACGTATTTTTTACGTTATATAAGCAATCTTCGTAGTTTCACAAAATTTAAACGACAAAAACAGAACTCTCCAAATTATTCAATCGTTTCGCGTTGCAACGCTTTATAATTTTTAGGTTTTAAAATCGTCAAAAGATGCATATAATGGCTATATTAGACCATGGTAAATGTTCAGTATTACTGTTTCCTCACAAATATCATAACTAATACGAAAATTTGCGAATCTGAAACAACTTTTTTCAATTTTGTCAATTTACCAAAGCGTGAAAAGATCCCTTTAATTATCAAATGGATGCATGCAATTACGGTATATGGGTTTGCACGTGGGCAGCCCGTTGCTCCAGCTCCCGTTCTCCATGCATTGCAAACTCGCCTCCCCAATCATTTGGTACCCGTCTGCGCAGCCCAGGACGATACGGTCGCCATACCGGTTGTGCGTGTTGAAGTGACCGTTAACAGTAATGCCGTTCTCGGGGATGCGCAGCTGTTGACATCGCACGCCTGCAGTTGAACAACAACTTATATTAAGTGGTATTTTATGCAATTTTTTATTTTTATTTTAAACGTAATAATTTTCCAACAGCATCATTAGTGGCAGTTATTACTCTTGGCATATATGTGAAGTCAAGTAGAACATTCCCAGCATGCCTACTTATAGAAAAAAAACAATGTAAAATCATGCATGACGTCATTTTATGGACGAATGTCCAGTTATAGTTAACCAAATGCAAACTCATGATCGCGCCGATGTTTCCATACATTCTTCCAAAATATATCAAATGTATATACCACAAAGTAGTAGGATTAATACATTGTTGATTTTTTCCAGTTTGGCAAACGCATAATAAATAAAATCGCTGAAAACAACAGCTTTTTTTAATTAATGGCGAGAACATTAAGTAAATATTTTATATCAGTTTATACAAAAAAACTTAATAATTACTTAGACGCCATAATGAAATAAGAATGGAACTATATGCAAATGAAAAACGCGTACATTGAGAAAAAACTATTGTATAGGAAAGTGTCATCCGGGTCAGTATGTAAAGACCGACACTTAACGCACGTGCATAAGGCCCGATTTTGTTTCACGACACGCAAAATAACAAAAACAAGGAACCCGTACGTTGACACGCCGGCGAGGAGACTGACCACGACCCCGTTTCCAGGCAGACGGATTTCTTCTCGTGCGTTAGTTCATAACCGCTGGCACACTGGTAGGACACCGCGCTGCCGTAAGTAGAGCTTCGACAGAAAATCATAACAACATTGTAACAAATGTTATGTTCAATTGAGCAAGTAAAACGTGCTGTATTGGTATCGATTACGCTGGTTAAAGACTTTTGTAAGAGGTTAACGTGTAGATTTTATTTCACATGTAATATGTTTGGCTGTGGCGGCTAGTGTTTTCAAAGATGTTTAAGACACATTTGTTGATGTAGAAAAACAGAAAACATATTTTATCCTGTACAAGAACGAACATATAGCCGATATTTTTATTGTGAAAACTAGAAATATCTCCTTACTTTTACTCACGAAAAACTAATAAATCATATAAAGAAATGAACCTGTTTCCAATCACTGTCATGTGTTCCCCATTCGGTGGCTTGCCGCACGTGACAGGTTCGCACTTTGTAGACGGACCCACCCACGTGCCGGCTGAACTGCATCGAAGCTGACCCCCTGACGCCATGCGGTATCCTAGATCACAATCATAAGCCACAAGCGCTTCGTACAACGTTGACGTAAAGGTACTACTAGCATGGGGCACTTTTGGAGGCGGCCTACAGTCTATTGGTCTGCATGTTGGGACGTCGTTTTCGTAGCGCCACGTCTTGTTGGCCAAGCATATGGCGCGGGCACTTCCGACGAGATAATACCCCTCGTTGCACACAAATGTTGCCTCGCTACCAATAGCAGCACCGACCGACATTGACGTAAACGCGTGGTCGAACACAGGCGGCGGGCCACATGTGATTTCGACGCATTCCGGTCTTTTCCCCTGCCAGGCGCCGTCGTATGCGCACTGGAGCACGTTATTGCCTTTTAATTCATATGCATCGAGGCACATATACGTCACTTTGTCCAAATACCGATGAGACGAACCTTGGTATATGGCGTGTGTAATCTTCGGTGGAACCCCGCATGAGATTGGCTCACATACAGGCGGAGTTCCCGACCAAACGCCTGTTGCAAGACACTTGTGGCTACTCTCCCCAACTAGCTGAAAACCCACCTGGCAGTTGTACAATATTTGATTGTTATATGTGTGATCCCCAGAATCTACGACTATGGAGTTTGCAACCACAGGTGGGTTACCGCAGTCGATCGGTACACACTCGGGGACAACTCCCTTCCAGTTTCCGGTTTCGTCACATCGCACGGTTGTCGAACCCTTCAGTCTATAACCAGGAAAGCATAGGTACTGTGCCTCACTTCCATACGTTAAGGAAGCAACCAAAACCTTACTCTTTGCCGGCGCAACTGGTTCTTTACACTTGACCAGCGAACACTTCGGAACCTTCCCTATCCATTGCCCAGATTCCGAGCACCGCAACAACGCGTCACCGTCAGAAATGAAGTACCCGGTTTTGCATACGTATCTCGCTTCAAACTGGTACAAATACTGAGTCAGTGCATCAAACGCCTTAGCATGCTCCACGGGCGGGGGTACCTCACAGATTACCATACGACAATACGGATCCGATCCGTTCCACGTGCCGTTCCTACTACACACACGTTGATTAGAGCCATGGAGCCTAAATCCCTCGCTACACGTATACGTGGCAGTGGCGCCCACCGACCTGGAGGAAGCCGACACAAACCCGTTGCTGATTCCCGAGGGTTCCACGCACTGGTTCTCGGCGCAAAACGTCTGGAAATCGTCGTCCCAGTTTCCATTTGCCCCGCATTTCAACGACGACTTTCCGGTTAGATAGTAGCCTTCATCGCACTGCAGTTCTACAACGTTTCCGTACTTGTTTCCGCTTGCTTTCACTCGGCCGTTTTTGAGTGAGTCATAAACAGGGCACTCTACCACCTCGCACCGGAAATCAGACCGTGTCCAGGTTCCATTGGAAAGACACTTTTGTTGATTCACTCCACGACCAACGTATCCTTCTACACAGGTCAATTTAGCCGTTTCGTTAAAGCGACCTTCGCTCTCGTTTCTGGGAAGTGTGGCTACAACGTTTTCAGGTACGACTAATTTTCCGCAGGAGATCTTCAAGCACTCTATGTCAGACCTACCCCATGACCCACTCGAGGTGCAGACGGGCACATTAAGACCAAACTTCTGGAAGCCGTCGTTGCATTGATACTCGACTGTGTCAAGGTAAAAGTATTTCTTGGCAGAAACTTTTCCATTTGGGATGGCAGGCGGATCGGGACATGAAACCCTTTCACATGTTGGATCAGCGTTTGACCACAGCAGTGTCTGCTTGAGGCACAGTTTGAGTCCCAACCCGACCAGCGTATAACCTTCGTTACACTGGAAGGTCACACGAGAACCAGGTCCGTTTCCCGACGACTGGAATCGTCCGTTAGTCAAATCCTTCGTTCTTGGACATTCATCTCGAACACACGTTGGTTCTGTTCCAGACCACTGCCCTGATTCAGTACAATTCCTGAAAGCAGGACCGACCAACCCATACTCTTCGTTGCATCTGTACTCAAGTACACTTCCAAACGAATAGTCGTTACCGATGATAACTACATTTCCCGATTCAGGTCTTGGGCAAAAGATGAGTTCACACGTGGGTGCGATTCCTGACCAAATACCGTTCGCTTGACAAGTGCGGGTACTTTGTCCCCGTAATTTGTACCCCCTGTCGCAAACAAACTCAATCGCTGCCCCGTACGACATGTTGTCTCCAACGAATCGGCTATTCTCAGTTACATAGGGCGGGTAACACACGAGTCTCTCGCACACCGGGGTGTCTCCGGTCCATGTGCCGTCCGCCTGGCACTCGATGCTTCTTCCGCCTCTCAATAAGAAGCCAGCGTCGCATTCGAAGATGATCGTTGATTCATAGACAAGCGACTCGAATGTCATCCTCCCGTTCGAAAGGCCGCTCTGTGTAACATCCGGGCACTCAATTGCGTCGCAGGTAGGGGCGGATTCTGACCAAGTATCGTTGTCAAGGCAGCGCAGTTCCTTCTCGCCATTTAAGTTGTATCCTGGCAAACACATGAACGAAGCTATGGAGTTGAAGTCCACGATTATTTCGCCGTTTGTCGGTGGTTCCAGGTGCGAACAATTATATTTGACACACCGCGTTTCGTTGCCACTCCATATCCCGCTCTTAAGGCAAGTCGTCGTCGAAGCGCCTACCAGCTTGTACCCCCGCTTGCAAGACACGGTTAGGGTTGTGCCATAGGCGGTTTCAAAACCTGGTGAACAGTTATAATATTATAAATGTCAAGTGAAATTATATTTTATACTAATGTAGAAAGCAATGCTGTTATGTTTGTGCTATTTTGTGTGT
Organism: Dreissena polymorpha; assembly: GCF_020536995.1. Taxonomy (NCBI): domain Eukaryota; kingdom Metazoa; phylum Mollusca; class Bivalvia; order Myida; family Dreissenidae; genus Dreissena; species Dreissena polymorpha. The sequence goes on along the minus strand of NC_068370.1, from coordinate 16,184,136 downwards.
ATTTACTATTTGAGTATACATCTACATGTTAATTTATTCGCGTGACATTCTCAGTTATGCAATTAGGTAATACATGTGCACCGACAGCTAATGTTTTAAAATGTATGTATGTATATAAGAACAAAATAATAATAAAGACTTTTACCAGACGTCTGTCCGTTTCGAACGTTAAGTCTTGGACATTCAACGGCGTTGCAGACGACAATTGGACGATCCCACTCGCCCGTCTCCAAGCACGTTCTGCTGTTCGACAACCCGTCAATAAAGTATCCTGGGTCGCACTCATACGTCACAACTGACCCATACGTGTAATTATCTCCATTCATTCGTCCGTTAGAAATGATCCGCGAAGGCTGGTCGCACTGCACTAGTTCGCATGTCGGTACGTTTCCACTCCAGGTTTTGTTTCTTTGACAGACCCGTATGCTGTCTCCAACTAGATAGTAACCTTGATCGCAAACGTAGGAAACAGACGACTGGAAAGAGGTCTCATTAAAAGTCGTGTTTCCGTGCTGTACGGACTGTGGGACGCCGCATTCAACCGGTATACAACTGGGCTCGGATCCCGACCACGACAGGTTTGCGAGGCAGCGTCGCACTTCCTCGCCAAACAACTGGTGGCCGTCGTTACACACGTAGCGTATAACGGAGCCGACGTTGAGATCTTTAAAACGCAGTTCACCGTTCAGAACATATACGGGTGCGATACAAACTTGGGCAACGCAAATTGGAAACGGTCCAGACCACACTCCGCTGGCTTCACAAGTTAACACGTCTAAACCTTCATTTATAGCATAACCGTCATCGCAAATGTACGTTACGTCACTGCCAAACGTTACCGCCTCATACAGCGGCCTTCCATTGTTAACTGCGACAGGCTGTGGACAAGAAATAATCAAACACTCTGGCAAGTTCGCTTCCCAAAAACCGGTATTAAGACATTCGATTTCCCCTCTTGGGTTTAAGCTGTTTGACGAAATCGCGTACCCACTCATACAAATGTATTGCACTTTGTGACCGATATCAAACAGTTCAAGGTTCTTTGGGTTTGCATAATTAGCGTGGGCAACAAACGGAGGACTCGCGCATTTGATTGCTTCACATAGGGGCGGTGCAACGGACCACTTCCGGTTCGATTGACACGTTAACGTGTCATTGCCGACGAGCCGGTAACCATTCTCACATTCGTACGTAACTGAGTTTTGGTAAAAGTAAGAGCGGCCTGCATAAAAGCCATTCGCAACCGCCGCTGGTACTTCACATGATACCTTACTGCACACCGGTGGATCGTTTTGCCACTTTCCGGTCTCTCTGCACGTGCTTTGCGCGGCCCCTATCAGCTCAAAGCCCTCGTCACAAACATAACTTATGGCATTGTTAAGTGTAAAATCCCTACCAACTATTTGCCCAAAGTCAATACCTTTAGGTTTTCCGCATGAGATTGGCTTACAAACCGGTTCACTGCCGCTCCATCTACCGTTCTGTGCGCACGTTCTTGTTGTGTTCCCAACAATCAAATAGCCCAAGTTGCATTCGTATTGTATTGTCACGCCGTAAGTGAATATTCCGTTTTCCGGAAGAATCATACTACCGTGTAATATTGAATCCGGTTTGCTGCACCTCACGGGTTCGCATTTCGGAGGATCTCTGCTCCATTTTCCGGTCTCAAAGCACTCAATGACTTCCTTAAAGCTCGCTTCGTAGCCGGGGTAACACGTGTACCTGACCTGACCGAGGAAATCTAGCGTATCGTACGTGTAATTTCCGTTGGCGACAGATTGAGGCTTCGGGCATGTGATAACCGTGCACTGAGGTAAAGGGACGCTCCACGAACCGTCAGGAAGACACGAGATCCGACCGTCCTTGTTAGGTCCATCTTTCGCGAGTTCAAACCCGAACTCGCAGGTATACACCAGAAACGTTCCGACCGGAAAATCCGTTACACCGGAACTGAAGGCAACAGTGCCGTGCTCAATCTTTGGCGGTAAGCCACACTTTTGCGGGTCGCACGTGGGGATACTTTGGTCCCATGCTCCATGCGCGTTACAGTCGACGAACGTGTGTTCCGTGTAGAAGTTATTGCCCTCCGAGCACTCGAAGCGCACTTCGGTTCCGGGGTTGTACTTGTTGTCGGGTGACGGGTTGATAACTCGCGTGTTCTCCGACAACGCTGGGATGGAGCATTTTATGGCTGAAAGACAGAACGAAGAGCTTTTAAATCCATTTAGTTAGTTAGTTTTGATTTAATAAATACTGGTACGCGTTTTGTACTTTTCACAAATGATCGTGTGATTATATGATGACGGAAAGTCATCAAACGTCTGAGCCATGTTTTATATAGTTTAAAAAATATATTAACAATTTTCCATGTTATATATCATTCAAAAAATATATTAACAATTTTCGAACTGTATTTTATCTGACAATAACCAAGTGTAATATTAAAGCCTGCATCTGCCATGAACGAGGCTCGTGCATACACCAATTTACTGACTCGTGGCCGACAGACTAAAACATTAGTTTCTTGACGCCATAACTTGAATACACCCACTAAATATTGTTGGCGCACGACGAAAGTCCAACAATGAGCATATGGACGTGTGTCGTGTTCTGAAAAACTGGGCATAATGCATGTACGTAATGTGTCGTCCCAGATTAGCCTGTGCAGTCCACACAGGCTAATCAGGGACGAAACTTTCCGCTTTTATGGAATTTTTCGTTTAAATGATGTCTCGATGTCTCTTCTTAGCAAAAATCCAGTTTAGGCGGAAAGTGTCGTCCCTGATTAGCCTGTGCGGACTGCACAGGCTAATCTGGGACGACACTTTACGCACATGCATTAAGCCCAGTTTTCTCAGAACGAGATTCCACGTTATAACCTTCGCACGTGGGCGTGTCCCCCTCCCAGAAGCCAAACTCCCCGCAGTACTGCGTGTCCGACCCGACCAGCGCGTAGCCCTTGTTGCAGGAGAAGCGCACACGGTGGTCGAACGTGTAGTCCGTGCCTTCGCTGATAAACCCGTTCCTGGGCGTGCGCGGGAATGGGCATTGGACTCCTACATGTAAATTAGGAGGTAAACGTATGTAACAATGTACTGGTAGATTGCATTGCTTTATTTGACAGGCAGAGGTAGTATAAAAGGTATTGGGTATGTGCAAAGTGCGAGAATCAACCGATTTTAATTGAATAAAAACCAAGTATCACGAACCCCAACGAATGCTGTTTTGTTTGGTTTGGTTTTTGTATGGTTTTATACATGTATACTTGTTTCTTAACAAAGAATCATATTATTCTTTAATTTTTCATGTTTCCCAAACGGGTTAACATTTTAAACACGAGCTAAATTTAAAGAACTTCAACCATAGTAGCTAGTAAGCGAAAATGAGCCGTAAAATAAATATTTACAAAAAAAAACTTTTTCTTTTCGCTTGCTACTTACAAAAAGCTCGTTCCCACTTTCGCACAAATTTTCATAGTAAAATTATCAGAAACACATGATATTCGGAGAAATCACTGTGTGACTACTCAAACAAACGGAAGTGTTCACGTACGTGCACACTTGGGCGGCGTTTCATCCACCTCCCACTCCCCGGTGACGAGGCAGAATGACGTAGGTTTGCCCACAAGATTGAATCCCACCTTGCAGCTGAACTGGACCTCGGAGCCGGCCCTTAGGGAGCTCCACGTAGCATCCCCGTATTCGAACTTCGGCGGCTCCGGGCAATCTGAGGAACGTAGAACGTATATTTTATAATGTTTTAACTTTTAATTTCTGGAACAAAGTCTCTAAAATTCTTAAAATTACATTAGCATACATGTATGTGTTAAAACTCGAGTCGTTACGCGTTAATAGTTGTACGATTGAAACACAAATAATTACTTGATTATAATTGCAAAATATATTTACATTGATATTAATTCATGTTTGCATTTACTGCGTACCTAACAACTTGCGTAAATCGAACCAATATGTGACAATATGTAAAAACAAATGTCTATTCATAGGGCATTGTGAAGTTTTAACGCTTAAGAGAGAATACACATTGGTAACTTGAAACGCAAGACCGTTTCATGTAATCTACTAGTATTTGTCTATTTTACAGGAATATTAAATATAGTAAACATCGTTGTTGGTAAACAATTAATCAACAAAATAATAAAAATAATATATTACCTTGGCGAATGCATCTTTATTGAATCCGACATGAAGTTTGCTTATGCTAGCCATCCGCGAAAGTTAAAGGACCCGTCCAACAGATTGGTAAATTGACAAAATAAAAAAAGTTGTGTCAGATTCGCAAATTTTCGTTTTTGTTATGATATGTTTGAGGAAATAGTAATACTGACCATTTACCATGCTCTTAAATATCCATTATATGCATCTTTTGACGATTTGAAAACCTGAAAATTATAAAGCGTCGTGCGACGCGAAACGATTGAATAATTTGGAAAGTTCTGTTGTTGTAGTTATAGTTTGGAAACTGCGAGGATTGCTTATATTGGTAAAAAATACATCCGCTCTAAGCATAAGCATGGATGGTCGAGTGGTTTAGGCGGGAGGCTTTTTTCTCCAGGACTGAGGGGTCAGTGGTTCGAGCCCTGTTAAGGGTTACTTTTTTTACTTTTTTAATTGTATTCTTGTTTTTTTTACTGGATTTTAGGTCAAATGTTTAAATTCATCAATATAAAGCATTTTATGATATGCTTCAATGCATGCCAAAATCTGTTGAACGACCCCTTTAACATTGAACATTGCCAAAGACATCATGATCTCGCATGCACAGCAGTTTAAAAGACAATGTATGAACTATTTCCATCCTTCTGGGCTAAGCACGCGACAGAACACCTTTTGATTGCCGTCATACAAATACAAACTTTGCTATTTTTTTTTTTTATTTATTTGGCCTCATCTTTGTTTATTTACCTTGATTTCTATTAGTATTCACACACGACTGAAGCATACAAACAAGTTTTGTAAGATATAATTCACTCATAAGACTGTTAATATCTCTGTACAGTGCACATCGAGGTTGATGATGAGATGTTGCTCGTCATCATTCGAATACATGTATGTCCATAATGCTTTTGTAGAGCGCCGGTAAATGTTGTAACTTTATTCGATAATAATGCATATATGTCAAATAATGCCTATTGTTTGTGCCGTATCGCCTTAAACTTTAATAAGTGATGATTGTATCTTAGTTTGTTGTCGACAATAATTAAAGGGTAAGGAGTACATATGCGAAATAACTAAAGCACGTATGATTTGATAACAAGCATATATCTATTGTATCCCGAACTACGTTCAAAACATAAGTACCCCTCCATAATTATTGCAGAATAATCCGTCCATGATTCTTTGTCTGGAGAAAACAAATGATTGGAATACTTTATGATTTTTACAGTTAAAACTAGACTCTGTCTAAAAAGGGATGACGAATACCCGCTGACGCCGCACGTCTTATTAAAATTTAAATCAATATAATATAAATAATATAAATTACCAATCGGTACAACTTGTGTACTTTTTAAATGTTGGATGATACAATTAAGGACATTCACGACTTGATATCATAATTGACAATTCCTCCACGCGTTTTAATGTTTACGTTGAAATGTATAGGAGAACGCTTTTGGACAAGTTTGTGTTCACGGAGAGACAGCCGGCAAGAGGTCCATGACAATGCCAGTATACTCCCCTTTATTTCGTTACCCGGGGGTATAATAAAACTTTTTAAAAAATCAAATTATCAAACGTATTTCTTAATATAAAATAAATACACTGTAACGCTATTAAAATGAATCAAAACAATTAAGACGGGAGAGTGTAACTGATCTTTATTGGAAATAGGAATCCAGATAAAAGTAGAATAACATGAGCCGCGCTAAGGCCAAATCGGGCTAAATGCCCGTGCGTAAAGTGTCGTTCCAGATTAGCCTGTGTAGTCCGCATGGCCCAATATAGGACACTACTTCCCGCTTCGACTGAATTTTCGTTTAGAGGAGACTTCCATTAAAATGAAAAAAATCTACAACATAAAAGCGGAAAGTATCCTCTGATTGGAATGTACGGACTGCACATGAAAATCTGGAACCACACTGTACGCATATGCTTAAAGCCCGCTTCTCCCAGAGCGTTGCTCAATATTTACATATACATGTGTAATCAAATCATATCAACAAATATTCAAGCAAAGCAGACAAGACATAAGCAAGTGTATAAGTAGCAGTTCCTTTATGCCAGGCACGCGACGCATCAGAAGCTCAGCACAGCTTGTGGGCAAGCATACGAACATGTCTACATTAAGATTAATAGCATTTTCATCGTCGCGGTTTACCTTTACAAAAGTCTATAGGCGACTCTCTAACCGCCCCAAACACGTTGCCAGATATATCTGTCCAAGCAATCACGTTCCCCAACTGTCTGCCGCAACTCAGCCTAAGTTTGTCAATTTCCGCGGAGGTGAACTCACGGCTCCACATGTTGAGCTGCGTGATCTTGCCTATGAACGTCTCGGCGCTGTTGAAGTCTCCACCCAGCGAGTCCTGCTCTTGGCCTATCACGAACACGCCTCCTCCTGAAAAAGTACAAATACATTGCAAATTAGGACCTAGTTATCGTGCTTGGTAAATCAAAACAAGTTGCTCATTATTTGGTTAACCTGCGTCGAGCATATTGCAATACATTCTTTTACATGGTCAATAATTAAAAATAATACAAGTCACGAAATCATCTTCCAAGATAGCATATGCGTACTAGCACCAGCTTATTTCGAGGTCAAAGGGTCAACTTTATATGGTACTAGATACCGTGGTCAACTTGTGTAAGAATGTTAGAAGGTAAGTCACATGGTCCCGATATTTTGTCAATGGTCACAAACTGGTGTACGTTTCCGGGCATAAATGAACCTATAAATCAATAAATAGCTAAGTGACTGCCGTTACTGCAAGACTAGTGCGACCTTATTATTAGACATCTATACATAGGTAAAACTTCTGAAGTATACTTAAGACAACTTTCAATTATGAAACCCTAAAGAAGAAAATAAATGGCCGTTAATCTATGAATAACTTAGTATCCCGTTACTGAAAGACTTAAATTATAAAAGTTTGTTTGTGGCGTTAACTTTAAAATGTGTTTGCTTCCACTAACCCGGCTAACACTTTTGTCCGTCCCCATCTCGAACTTTCTATGGAAGTCCTAGTTGAGTTTTCAAAATATTTTGCCACATTCGATCATGTTTTCTATTTAGCTGTTGTTTGTTATATCTTGTTTGCTACTGTGATTTCAGGGTCAAATTAGATTCTTCACTTTTATTAACTGAACATTATTATAACCTACCCTAGTTTACATCTGTCAAGTAAGCGATACGGAAATAAGATTCTCATTTGACAAAGTATGTAAATACACTTGTAACTAGATATTTATTAAACATTTTACGGGATTTAATGTGTATGAATATTAAGAGGATTTACAATTAATCAATATGTCGTCTCCAATCGTTCGTATATAGTTCGTCTGGTTTCTGTGTGTATGGAAGTGGTTCTGTGTTTAATCAACTTTCCCTGTGCATGCGAGTTTGGGAGGTGGTCTCCATTTCCCCCATGTACCAATGCCGCACCACCAGCACCACCTATGCCCCCACACCACCACCAGCACCACCTATGCCCCCACACCACCACGAACACCACCTATGCCCCCCCCCCACACACACAACACAAGACCACTCCGAAATGGACAATCTCTGCATGTTCAATTGAACACTTGTCGCACCATTCCGAGTCTAGTAAGTTAATTATGAAGGAATGTTGGGACACAAGACCCTAATAAAGGAAGTGGACGGCTTCATTGAAACCGAGAGCTTCACTAAGGCAAATGTCGGCTTCATTTTGATTTATTGAAGCAAGACCCTCATAAAGGAAGTGGACGGCTTCATTGAGATCACTAAGGCCAATGTCGGCTACATTGAAGCAAGACCCTAATAAAGGAAGTAGACGACTTCATTGAGATCACTAGGGCCAATGTCGGCTACATTGAAGCAAGACCCTAATAAAGGAAATTGTCGACTTCATTGAGATCACTAAGGCCAATGTCGGTTACATTGAAGCAAGACCCTCATGAAGGAAGTGGATGGTTTCATTGAGATCACTAAGGCCAATGTCGGCTACATTGAAGCAAGACCCTCATAAAGGAAGTGGACGACTTCATTGAGATCACTAAGGACAATGTCGGCTACATTGAAGCAAGACCCTCATGAAGGAAGTGGATGGCTTCATTGAGATCACTAAGGCCAATGTCGGCTACATTGAAGCAAGACCCTCATGAAGGAAGTGGACGGCTCCATTGAGATCACTTAGGCCAATGTCGGATTTATTGAAGCAAGACCCTCATGAAGGAAGTGGATGGCTTCATTAAGATCACTAAGGCCAATGTCGGCTACATTGAAGCAAGACCCTAATAAAGGAAATGGACGACTTCATTGAGCCTACTAAGGCCAATGTCGGCTACATTGAAGCAAGACCCTCATGAAGGAAGTGGATGGCTTCATTGAGATCACTAAGGACAATGTTGGCTACATGGAAGCAAGACCCTCATGAAGGAAGTGGACGGCTCCATTGAGATCACCAAGGCCAATGTCGGCTAGATGAAAACAAGACCCTTATGAAGGAAGTGGATGGATTCATTAAGATCACTTAGGCCAATGTCGGCTACATTGAAGCAAGACCCTCATGAAGGAAGTGGATGGCTTCATTGAGATCACTAAGGCCAATGTCGGCTACATTGAAGCAAGACCCTTATGAAGGAAGTGGATGGATTCATTAAGATCACTTAGGCCAATGTCGGCTACATTGAAGCAAGACCCTCATGAAGGAAGTGGATGGCTTCATTGAGAACACTAAGGCCAATGTCGGCTGCATTGAAGCAAGACCCTAGTAAAGGAAGTGGACGACTTCATTGAGATCACTAAGGCCAATGTCGGCTACATTAAAGCAAGACCCTAATAAAGGAAATGGACGACTTCATTGAGATCACTAAGGCCAATGTCGATTACATTGAAGCAAGACCCTCATAAAGGAAGTGGATGGATTCATTGAGATCACTAAGGCCAATGTCGGCTACATTGAAGCAAGACCCTCATGAAGGAAGTGGATGGCTTCATTGAGATCACTGAGGACAATGTCGGCTACATTGAAGCAAGACCCTCATGAAGGAAGTGGATGGTTTCATTGAAATCACTAAGGCCAATGTCGGCTATAGTGAAGCAAGACCCTCATGAAGGAAGTGGATGGATTCATTGAGATCACTAAGGCCAATGTCGGCTACATTGAAGCAAGACCATAATAAAGGAAATGGACGACTTCATTGAGATTACTAAGGCCAATGTCGGCTAAATTGAAGCAAGACCCTCATGAAGGAAGTGGATGGCTTCATTGAGATCTCTTAGGCCAATGTCGTCTTCATTGAAGCAAGACCCTCATGAAGGAAATGGACGACTTCATTGAGATCACTAAGGACAATGTCGGCTACATGGAAGCAAGACCCTAATAAAAGAAGTGGACGACTTCATTGAGATCACTAAAGCCAATGTCGGCTACATTGAAGTAAGACCATAATAAAGGAAATGGACGACTTCATTGAGATCACTAAGACCAATGTCGGCTACATCGAAACAAAACCCTAATAAAGGAAGTGGACGACTTCATTGAGATCACTAAGGCCAATGTCGGCTACATTAAAGCAAGACCCTAATAAAGGAAATGGACGACTTCATTGAGATCACTAAGGCCAATGTCGGCTACATTGAAGCAAGACCCTTATAACGGAAATGGACGACTTCATTGCGATCACTAAGGCCAATGTCGGCTACATTAAAGTAAGACCCTAATACAGGAAATGGACGATTTCATTGAGATCACTAAGGCCAATGTCGGCTACATTGAAGCAAGACCCTCATGAACAAAGTGGATGGTTTCATTGCGATCACTAAGGCCAATGTCGGCTACATTGAAGCAAGACCCTAATAAAGGAAATGGACAACTCCATTGAGATCACTAAGACCAATGTCGGATACATTGAAGCAAGACCCTCATGAAGGAAGTGGATGGTTTCATTAAGATCACCAAGGACAATGTCGGCTACATTGAAGCAAGACCCTAATAAAGGAAATGGACGACTTCATTGAGATCACAAAGGCCAATGTCGGCGACCTTGAAGCAAGACCCTCATGAAGGAAGTGGACGACTTCATTGAGATCACTATGGACAATATCGGCTACATTGAAGCAAGACCCTCATAAAGGAAGTGGATGGTTTCATTGAGATCACTTAGGCCAATGTCGGCTACATTAAAGCAAGACCCTCATGAAGGAAGTGGATGGCTTCATTGTGATTCCTAAAGCAAATGTCGGCAACATTGAAGCAAGACCCTCATGAAGGAAGTGGATGGCTTCATTGAGATCACTAAAGCCAATTTCGGCTACATGGAAGCAAGACCCTCATGAAGGAAGTGGACGGCTTCATTGAGATCACTAAGGACAATGTCGGCTATATGGAAGCAAGACCCTCATGAAGGAAGTGGACGGCTTCATTGAGAGCACCAAGGCCAATGTCGACTACATTGAAGTAAGACCATAATAAAGGAAATGGACGACTTCATTGAGATCACTAAGACCAATGTCGGCTACATTGAAACAAGACCCTAATAAAGGAAGTGGAAGACTTCATTGAGATCACTACGGCCAATGTCGGCTACATTAAAGCAAGACCCTAATAAAGGAAATGGACGACTTCATTGAGATCACTAAGGCCAATGTCGGCTACATTGAAGCAAGACCCTCATGAAGGAAGTGGATGGCTTCATTGAGATCACTAAGGCCAATGTCGGCTACATTAAAGCAAGACCCTCATGAAGGAAGTGGATGGCTTCATTGAGATCACTAAGGCCAATGTCGGCTACATTGAAGCAAGACCCTCATGAAAGAAGTGAACGGCTTCATTGAGATCACTAAGGCCAATGTCGGCTACTTTGAAGCAAAACCCTCATGAAGGAAGTGGACGACTTCATTGAGATCACTAAGGCCAATGTCGGCTACATTGAAGCAAGACCCTAATAAAGGAAATGGACGACTTCATTGAGATCACTAAGGCCAATGTCGGCTACATTGAAGCAATACCCTCATAAAGGGAGTGGATGGTTTCATTGAGATCACTAAGGCCAATGTCGGCTACATTGAAGCAAGACCCTCATGAAGGAAGTGGACTGCTTCATTTAGATCACTAAGGCCATTGTCGGCTACATTGAAGCAAGATCCTCATGAAGGAAGTAGATGGCTTCATTGAGATCACTAAGGCCAATGTCGGCTACATTGAAGCAAGACCCTAATGAAAGAAGTGGATGGTTTCATTGAGATCACTAAGGCCAATGTCGGATTTATTGAAGCAAGACCCTCATGAAGGAAGTGGATGGCTTCATTAAGATCACTAAGGCCAATGTCGGCTACATTGAAGCAAGACCCTCATGAAGGAAGTGGACGGCTTCATTGAGATCACCAAGGCCAATGTCGGCTACATTGAAGAAAGACCGTAATAAAGGAAATGGACGACTTTATTGAGATCACTAAGACCAATGTCGGCTTCATTAAAGCATGACCCTTATAAAGGAAATTGACGACTTCATTGGGATCACTAAGGCCAATATCGGCTACATTGAAGCAAGACCCTCATGAAGGAAGTGGATGGTTTCATTGAGATCACTAAGGCCGATGTCGGCTACATTGAAGCAAGACCCTCATGAAGGAAGTGGATGGCTTCATTGAGATCACTAAGGACAATGTCGGCAACATTGAAGCAAGACCCTAAAAAAGGAAATGGACGACTTCATTGCGATCACTGAGGCCAATGTCGGCTACATTGAAGCAAGACCCTACTTAAGGAAATGGACGACTTCATTGAGATCACTAAGGCCAATGTCGAATTTATTGAAGCAAGACCCTAATAAAGGAAATGGACGACTTCATTGAGATCACTAAGGCCAATGTCGGCTTCATTGAAGAAAGACCCTAATAAAGGAAGTGGACGACTTCATTGCGATCACTGAGGCCAATGTCGGCTACATTGAAGCAAGACCCTTATAAAGGAAATGGACAACTTCATTGAGATCACTAAGGCCAATGTCGGATTTATTGAAGCAAGACCCTAATAAAGGAAATGAACGACTTCATTGAGATCACTAAGGCCAATGTCGGCAACATTGAAGCAATACCCTAATAAAGGAAATGGACGACTTCATTGAGATCACTAAGGCCAATGTCGGCTACATTGAAGTAAGACCCTCATGAAGGAAGTGCATGGCTTCATTGAGATCACTAAGGCCAATGTCGGCTACATAGAAGCAAGACCCTCATGAAGGAAGTGGATGGCTTCATTGAGATCACTAAGGACAATGTCGGCTACATGGAAGCAAGACCCTCATGAAGGAAGTGGATGGCTTCATTGAGATCACTAAGGACAATGTAGGTTACGTGGAAGCATGACCCTCATGAAAGAAGTGGGCGGCTCCATTGAGATCACAAAGGACAATGTCGGCTACATTGAAGCAAGACCCTAATAAAGGAAGTGGACGACTTCATTGCGATCACTAAGGCCAATGTCGGCTACATTTAAGCAAGACCCTAATAAAGGAAATGGACGACTTCATTAAGATCACTTAGGCCAATGTCGGCTACATTGAAGCAAGACCCTAATAAAGGAAGTGGATGGCTTCATTGAGATCACTAAGGCCAATGTCGGCTACATTGAAGCAAGACCCTAATAAAGGAAATGGACGACTTCATTGAGATCACTTAGGCCAATGTCGGCAAAATTAAAGAAAGAACCTCATAAAAGAAGTGGATGGTTTCATTTAGAGCACTAAGGCCAAGTCGGCTACATTGAAGCAAGACCCTCATGAAGGAAGTGGACGACTTCATTGAGATCACTAAGAAAATGTCGGCTACATGGAAGCAAGACCCTCATGAAGGAAGTGGACGGCTCCGTTGAGATCACTAAGGACAATGTCGGCTACATTTAAGCAAGACCCTCATGAAGGAAGTGGACGGCTTCATTGAGATCGAGAGCTTCACTAAGGCAAATGTCGGCTTTATTAAAGCCAGACTCCTCATTGAGGCTTAGTTTGTCTTTTTTAAGCCAGAGCTTCCGGACAGTTAGGTCTGCGTCTCTAAAGCATGAGGTTTCAAGTCTCTCTTTCTATATATTTACATGAAATTTATTTATTGTTGTAAATAAATTATTTGTTTATGCAAGATAGCCCGAGAAAACAATTTGTTATTATATATTTTATGATTTGCCTTCCAAAGGCTTCGGGAGCGCGCTGGAATTGTCAACATCGTATTTTACTACAATCGATCATGTTCGCAAAATTAACTTCAAATCAATTAAAAGTTATTTTTAAAAATCTTAAATATACATTTTTTAAGTTTTGTATGGACGGCATTAATATTATTAGAGCTTGAAATACTTTTTGTATTTAAAAAATCTAACAACTTTCGGGGGGGGGGGGGCAACTACCCTATTTTCTCCGATGTAACATAAAACAAACATCATTAGTTCGGGCTAATGTTTTCGTTTTCAAATTTGAGGTGCCTTGGAGCGTGTCTTGAGATAATGTTAACTACCATTCATACATTTTATCTTTCGTCCTTCGCTAGTGGATGGCTTCTTTGAGAACACTAAGGCAAATGTCGGCTACATTGAAGCAAGACCCTAATAAAGGAAATGGACGACTTCATTGAGATCACTAAGGCCAATGTCGGCTAAATTGAAGCAAGACCCTAATAAAGGAAGTGGATGGCTTCATTGAGATCACTAAGGCCAATGTCTGCTACATTGAAGTAAGGCCCTAATAAAGGAAATGGACGACTTCATTGAGATCACTAAGGCCAATGTCGGATACATTGAAGCAAGACCCTCGTGAAGGAAGTGGACGACTTCATTGAGATCACTAAGGCCAATGTCGGCTACATTGAAGCAAGACCCTAATACAGGAAGTGAATGGTTTCATTTAGATCACTAAGACCAATGTCGAGTACATTGAAGCAAGACCCAAAAAAGGAAGTGGACGACTTCATTGAGATCACCAAGGACAATGTCAGCTACATTGAAGCAAGACCCTCGTGAAGGAAGTGAATAGTTTCATTGAGATCACTAAGGTCAATGTCGGCTACATTGAAGCAAGACCCTCATGAAGGAAGTGGACGACTTCATTGAGATCACTAAGGACAATGTCGGCTACTTAGAAGCAAGACCCTCAAGAAGGAAGTGGATGGCTTCATTAAGATCACTAAGGACTATGTCGGCTACATTTAAGCAAGACCCTCGTGAAGGAAGTGGACGGCTTCATTGAGATCGAGAGCTTCACTAAGGCAAATGTCGGCTTTACTAAAGCCAGACTCCTCATTGAGGCTTAGTTTGTCTTTTTTAAGCCAGAGCTTCCGGACAGTTAGGTCGGCGTCTCTAAAGCCTGAGGCCTTAAGTCTCTCTTTCTATAAATTTACATGAAATTTATTTATTGTTGTAAATAAATCAATTGTTTATGTAAGATAGCCCGAGAAAACAATTTGTTATTATATACAGTATTTTATGGTTTTCCTTCCAAAGGCTTCGGGAGCGCGCTGGAATTTTCAACAACGTATTTTACTACAATCGATCATGTTCGCAAAATTAACTTCAAATTAATTAAAATTTATTTTAAAAAATCTTAAATATACATTTTTTAAAGTTCTGTATGGACGGCATTAATATTATTAGAGCGTGAAATACTTTTTGTATTTAAAAAATCTAACAGAACTTTCGGGGGGGGGGGGAGCATCTACCCATTTTTTCCGATGTAGCATAAAACAAACATCATAAGTTCGGCCTAATGTTTTCGTTTTCAAATTTGGGGTGCCTTGGAGCGTGTCTTGAGATAATGTTAACTACCATACATACCTGTTATCTTTTGTCCTTCAGCCAAGTTTTTGCCGCTGTCACTGGGTATACCGTTCATATATATCCTCCACGTGCCTCGGTTTGAGGACCACAGCACGCACACGTGAATCCACTGACCAGTGTTGGCCTTCACGATAGTGGTCCTGTTGTCACCGTTAACGTAGAACGCCCACCTGTTGGCGACAATTTATGTGTTGACGACCGCCAAAATGGACAGGGGCAATCTATAGGTTTGTATAGAAATCGCCAATCTTGTATACTTTTTATCCGATACTATGATCATGTATTAAGGTATAGACCATAAACACACTGGGACATGGGACATTGTATTGAATATCTTAGATGTATCTTAACGTTTGATATCTTACGAAAAATCAATATTTTACGCATTTAAGTATAGAAATACATTTGTTAATCAGCTAACTAAATAACAAACAGTTACTCTTAGAGGATAATTGAAGATGAGTCTAGTCTCATAATCAGAATATAAACACAAGCATAACATGCATGCCTGAAAGAGGTTTAAAGGTTTATTTAAATAAATAGATCCATAAATTCTGTCTAAGCTACGGAATCCGGATAGTGCCATCTATAATCTCGCCCTTCTTTCATCAAGGGCGACACTAGACACACGAAGCGATACACGATATTTTGCGCGACAGTCGCGGCGACACACGATATATTTAAAACGATATATCGCCCTTGTGTAGGTAGCTCAAAAGGCGATATATCGAGTTAAATATATCGTGCGTCGCCGCGACTGTCGCGCAAACTATCGTGCTTCGCCGCGACTGTCGCGAAAATATCGTGTGTCTAGGCGACTGTCGCGAAAAATATCGTGCGTCGCCGCGACTGTCGCGAAAAATATCGTGTATCGCTTCGTGTGTCGTGTCTCGCATTCAAAGGGACACTAGACACACGAAGCGGTACACGATATTTTGCGCGACAGTCGCGGCGACGCACGATATTTTATTATTCAAATATCGCCCATATTGACCGAATCTGGTGTATCGCGGTCTAATTTCAGACCGCGACACTAGACACACGAAGCAATACTCGATATTTTGCGCGACAGTCGCAGCGACGCACGATATTTGTACTGTTCAAATATCGCTGTAATAATATCGCCTGTCCACTGTCAGGTTTTCAAAAAATCAGGGGAGACAAAAGGGGGATATTTTTACGTAATCAAGCATGTGCATCATGTCGTATATATATCTTTTGATATAATATTATTATATAATAATGTTAATGTCTGATCAGCAATTAAAATATATATGATTGATATAGCAAGCTATTCGCTTCTTATACTTCAATCTGTCCATAAATAAGTATTTAATATTACATACATATTTTATATAAACGTATATTTGCTGATAGGAAAATCGCTTGGAATAACGATTTTGAATATAACACTGCGTTCCCAAGGTTGAGTTATTAGTTGTTCGTTTCTACGGTTCAACGTGCATTACGTGCTTTTTGTTTAAATCGTATTAGACATGCACAAAACTGACAAAAGTAACAGTGTGAACATTATCTGAAAATAATTATATAATAGTCATTTATATTATATCTGGAACCCTTTTAAGCAATATGAAACAAACGTGTTGCGCCCTTCAAAAGCGTATTTGTTAGCCAATATAAATATTATAAAATTGTTGTTTGCACTGTATGCAGTTCTATTTATGCCGATAATTTATTTGAGAAAGCATTATAAAGGGTATTTAAAGGTAAAACAATAGCAGCAACAAAAATACCGTCTAATTAATGTATCAATAACCTGGACATTAATGTTACTCGTCAAGAATCTGGATAACCTATAAATGATTATTACACATATAATGAAAAGAAATCTTCTGGTTTCATATTGATGTCTTACTTTAAGTTAAACGTTATCTACAAATCTGCAATCCTATTGTAAGTGATACAGAATATAATGATATTTTATCTTAAAATTGATATAAATTTTACTCGATAGTTCAAATTTCTGAATAATTTATAAAATATATCCTTGACAATATATATCAAAATTATTATGAAAATTAATTAATTTGTACTTGGGTTACTAATGCTAGAATAATCTTTTATAAGTGTGTCGAGGGCAGCAATATTGATAATAAATGGTTAAAAATTACCGTAACACCGTTTAAAAACGCACCAGTCGACAGGCGATATTATTACAGCGATATTTGAACAGTACAAATATCGTGCGTCGCTGCGACTGTCGCGCAAAATATCGAGTATCCCTTCGTGTGTCTAGTGTCGCGGTCTGGAATAAGACCGCGATACACGAGATTCGGATAATATGGGCGATATTTGAAGAATAAAATATCGTGCGTTGCCGCGACTGTCGCGCAAAATATCGTGTATCGCTTCGTGTGTCTAGTGTTGCCCTTTGAATGCGAGACACGACACACGAAGCGATACACTATATTTTTCGCGACAGTCGCGGCGACGCACGATATTTTTCGCGACAGTCGCCTCGACACACGATATTTTTCGCGACAGTCGCGGCGAAGCACGATATTTTGCGCGACAGTCGCGGCGACGCACGATATATTTAACACGATATATCGCCTTTTGGGCTACCTACACAAGGGCGATATATCGTTTTAAATATATCGTGTGTCACCGCGAAAAAATATCATGCGTCGAGGCGACTGTCGCGAAAAATATCGTGTATCGCTTCGTGTGTCTAGTGTCGCCCTTGATGAAAGAAGGGCGAGATTATAGATGGCACTATCCGGATTCCGTACTATTCACCAAGCACACTCGGTCAGTGTGAATAATTTCCTCTCATTATCAGTCGGAGTACAGCTCACCCATCATTTTCGCCCAGCAAATAAATACTCATCTGTCATTATCAGTCAGAGTACATATCACCCAAAATCATCGCCCAGCAAGTAAATACTCACCTATAATTATCAATCAGAGTAAAGCTCACCCATCATCATCGACCAGCAAGTAAATACTCACCTATCATTATCAGTCAGAGTACATCTCAACCATCATCATCGACCAGCAAGTAAATACTAACCTATCATTATCAGTCAGAGTACAGCTCACACATCATCATCGCTCAGCAAGTAAATACTCACCTATCATCATCAGTCAGAGTACAGCTCACCCATCATCATCGCCCAGCAAGTTAATACTCACCTATCATGATCAGTCAGAGTACATCTCACCCATTATCATCGCCCAACAAGAAAATACTCACCTATCATTATCAGTCAGAGTAAAGCTTACCCAACATCGTCGCTCAGCAAGTAAATACTCACCTATCATTATCAGTCAGAGTAAAGCTCACCCATCATAATCGCCCAGCAAGTAAATACTCACCTATCATGATCAGTCAGAGTAAAGCTCACCCATCATCATCGCCCAGCAAGTAAATACTCACCTATCATGATCAGTCAGAGTATATCTCACCAATCATCATCGCCCAGCAAGTAAATACTCACCTTTCATGATCAGTCAGAGTAAAGCTCACCCATCATCATCGCCCAGCAAGTAAATACTCACCTATCATGATCAGTCAGAGTATATCTCACCAATCATCATCGCCCAGCAAGTAAATACTCACCTTTCATGATCAGTCAGAGTACATCTCACTCATCATCATCGACCAGCAAGTAAATACTCACCTATCATTATCAGTCAGAGTATGGCTTACCCATCATCATCGACCAGCAAGTAAATACTCACCTATCATTATCAGTCAGAGTAAATCTCACCCATCATCATCGACCAACAAGTAAATACTCACCTATCATGATCAGTCAGAGTACATCTCACCAATCATCATCGCCCAGCAAGTAAATACTCACCTTTCATGATCAATCAGAGTACAGCCCAACCATCATCATCGACCAGCAAGTAAACACTCACATATCATGATCAGTCAGAGTACAGCTCACCCATCATCATCGACCAGCAAGTAAACACTCACCTTTCATGATCAATCAGAGTACAGCCAACCCATCATCATCGACCAGTAAGTAAACACTCACATATCATTATCAGTCAGAGTACAGCCCACCCATCATCATCGACCAGCAAGTAAACACTCACCTTTCATGATCAATCAGAGTACAGCCCACCCATCATCATCGACCAGCAAGTAAACACTCACATATCATGATCAGTCAGAGTACATCTCACTCATCATCATCGCCCAGCAAGTAAATACTCACCTATCATTATCAGTCAGAGTAAAGCTTACCCATCATCATCGACCAGCAAGTAAACACTCACCTTTCATGATCAGTCAGAGTAAAGCTTACCCATCATCATCGATCAGCAAGTAAATACTCACCTATCATTATCAGTCAGAGTACATCTCACCCATCATTATCGCTCAGCAAGTAAATACTCACCTATTATTATCAGTCAGAGTATGGCTTACCCATCATCATCGACCAGCAAATAAATACTCACCTATCATTATCAGTCAGAGTACATCTCACCCATCATCATCGACCAGCAAGTAAATACTCACCTATCATGATCAGTCAGAGTAAAGCTTACCCATCATCATCGACCAACAAGTAATCACTCACCTATCATGATCAGTCAGAGTAAAGCTCACCCATCATCATCGACCAGCAAGTAAACACTCACCTATCATGATAAGTAAGAGTAAAGCTTACCCATCATCATCGACCAGCAAGTAAACACTCACCTATCATGATCAGTCAGAGTAAAGCTCACCCATCATCATCGACCAGCAAGAAAATACTCACCTATCATGATCACTCAGAGTAAAGCTTACCCATCATCATCGCCCAGCAAGTAAATACTCACCTTTCATGATCAGTCAGAGTAAAGCTCACCCATCATCATCGCCCAGCAAGTAAATATTCACCTATCATGATCAGTCAGAGTACATCTCACCCATCCTCATCGACCAGCAAGTAGATACTCACCTATCATTATCAGTCAGAGTACAGCTCACCCACCATCATCGCTCAGCAAGTAAATACTCACCTATCATTATCAGTCAGAGTAAAGCTCACCCATCATCATCGCCCAGCAAGTAAATACTCACCTATCATTATCAGTCAGAGTACAGCTCACCCATCATCATCGCCCATCAAGTAAATACTCACCTATCATTATCAGTCAGAGTACATCTCACAAATAAACATCGCCCATCATCAGTCATGAAATAATTAGCCTATTATAATCAGTCAGTTTGAATACTTACTGATAATAGTAAGTCAATTAAAATGCTCACCCATAAAAATCAGTCTATGCGAATGCATATCCATAAAAATCGCCCGGCATAAAAATACTCATCCATTTATACTCAGTCGAAATGAATACTCACCCAACATAATAAGTCAGCTTTAATCTTTGCCCAAATAAAATAATCAGCGGGAATTTTCACTCTAATAATCGATCAGAGTGAATACTCATCTATCACAATATGTCAGCGTAAATACCCAACGTTATCGGTCAGAGTTTATGCTCACCCATGGTATTCAGTTAGTGTGAATACTCAACCATGATTATCGGTGGGTGTGATTACACATCGGTGAGTGTGAATTCTTAACAATCATGATAGGTCAGCGTGAATTCTCGCATATTATTATCAGAGTGAATACTCACCTATCACAACCAGTCAGGCTAAATACTTACACGTACTTATCGGTCAGTGTGAAAACTCAGCAATCACAATCTGTATGAGTGAATACTCAAATATCATAATCGGTCAGAGTGAATACTCAACCAACATAATCGGTTAGAGTGAATATTTACATAACATCATCGTTCAGCGTGAATACTCACCTTTCATTATCGGTCAGAGTGAATACCCTTTTATAATTATCGTCCAGATAGAATACCAACCCAGCATCATCGTTTAAAGTGAATACAAACCCAACCTCATCGGTTAGAGTAAATACAAACCCAACATCATCGGTTAGAGTGAATACTCACCCAACATAATCGGTTAGAGTGGATACTCACCCAACATCATTGGTCAGAGTGAATACTCGCCAATCATTATCGGTCAGAGTATATACTCAATCCCCATCATCGGACAGAGTGAATACTCACCCCGACATAATCGGTCAGAGTCAATACTCACCCTTCATCATCGGTCAGAGTAAATACTCAACCAACATAATCGGTCAGATTGAAAACTCACCCACCATAATCGGTCAAAGTGAATACTCATCCAACATAATTTATCAGAGTGAATGCTCACCCAACATAATCGGTCAGAATCAATACTGATCATTCATAATGGGTCAGAGTAAATACTCAACCAACATAATCGGTCAGAGTGAATACTAATCCGACAAAGTCAATCGGAGGGAATACTCACCCAACACAATCGGCCCGAATTAATACTCATCCTTCATAATCGGTCAGAGTGAATACTCAACCATCATTATCGGCCAGAGTGAATACAAAGCCAACATCATCGGTTAGAGTTAATACAAACCCAACATCATCGGTAAGAGTGAATACTCACCCAACATCATCGGTAAGAGTGATTACTTACCCAACATAATCAGTAAGAGTGAATACACACCAAACATTATCGGTCAGAGTGAATACTCATCAATCATCATCGGTCAGAGTAAATACTCAACCATCATAATCGGTAGGAGTGAATACTCTCTCAACATAATCAGACTTATTCATCCTTCATAATCGGTCAGAGTAAATACCACCCAACATTATCGGTCAGAATTAATACTTACCATGCATAATCGGTCAGAGTAAATACTCACCTTACATAATAGGTCAGAGTGAATACTGACCCGACATAATCGGTCAACGTTAATACTTTACCAACATAATCGGTCAGAGAAAATACTCAACCAACATAATCGGTCAGAGGGAATACTAAACCATCATAATAGGTAAGCGTGAACACTCACAGTACATAATCGGTAAGAGTAAATACTCACCCATCATAATTGGTCAGCGTGAACACATTGTCGCCCTCCACGTTGGCATACGAGAAGGCGGTGCCCTGATTCGTGCTGTCGTCTGTCTTCATCCAGAAGCAGACGGTAACGGCGGTCAGGTCTTGCTTGATGGTCGTCAGCGCGTAGTCCGTCGTACTGGCCGTACGCGGGAAATCCAGCTGGAAGTTTGGGTCGATGTCTGCAACAGAAGACATAGGTCGGTATAAGTTCTTGTTTTGGTTGAATGTACAATAGCTCATTGAAATGACATGTTCACAGATTGTTTTTCTACTTTTGATACATGTAACTTGACATAAAAATCAAACACTTGACATCCCGTTCAAGAGACAACCCTTAGATATTAAGTAAACCTAGCACACTGCACCTCATCCAATTTCTAAATGGCTTGAAATCGTACAATGCCGAGAGGGCATAACAACGGAATAACAATAAAAATACGTACTCTGGTCGCAGTTACGGCCCGTTTTGGCAATGGGACATATGCACTTGTAGTCGTTCACAAGGTCCTGGCAGGTTGCCGGAGCCACGCAGGGTCCGCTGGCGCACTCGTCCTTGTTGATCTCGCAGTTCTCTCCATCGTAACCCGGAGGACAATCGCAACTGAAGGGAGAGAGAGACACATGATCGTTAAGTGTCTGGGCGAGATGACACTTTCCGTCTGCAGTGTTTGTTACGAGTTAATAGAAATAGAAAATAGCATACAAACGGACAGTGTAGTTCAAATTTCGGAAAAAGGCCCATCCCAACAAATGCCACCCCACTCATTTGTCACCGTGTGCTATTGTCATCCAAAAAAAAAGACATATTTCCGCCAACAGTTGATTATTATTAGAAATTTGCCTCGTAATAGGCCATGTAAAGTCTGCGCTGGGTATTCCATGACGGCAATTTACGCCTGAGTTACGGTTAAAAGACAAATCCTTGAAATAGTGGAGAAAACTAAATATAAACGGACATCGTCGTCCCGGATAAGCCTTGCGTAGTTCTCAAACTGATCCGGAATCTGCATTAAACCACTTTTTTAACGAAATGCCTTCTATTAAATGGATTGTTTTTTAATTAAGGGTACGCATTCTATCGTATTGTATTGAGTTTTACTCACAATCTAAACATGCCCAGGTCCAGAATACAATAAATAATGTTACATTGTTCTAGTCGTATATGTCTGGACGGTGTTTCATAAACAGTTAACTATAAGAAGTATGTGACGAGTTATATAAAGTACAATTGATAAAAAACAAAAACAATCGCGAATATTGTTTATGACAAATAAATCAGACACATCTTAATACTAGTATATGGAACACCACATATCTATACGTCACTTACGTGTATCCGTCTACGTCATCGACGCACGTGGCGTCGTTCTTACAGGGTCCGCTTGCACAGTCGTCGTCGTCGATCTCACACTGCTCTCCTCGGAGGCCCGGCGGACAGTCGCAGCGGTAGCCGCCAGCGCCATCCACGCACGTTCCGTTATTTAGGCACGGCGACGACACACACTCGTCAATGTTCGTCTCGCATAGAACGCCTGTACAACGGAAGGGACTACAAATAGGTATTGAAGAGTATCGAACGCTAAAACTGAGAGTCGTGAAAATATACGTGGTTACATAATCGTAAAGCGTTGTAAATATGCATTAAAGAATATGGAATTTAAAAAATAATTAACAGTTGAATCGTGAAAATATCTATTAAAAAGACCGGTTCACAAAGTGGCAAAATGAAAGTTACTATCAATTTTCATTGATTCTGAGAAGAATGCATTATTAAAAGAAGCAAAATAACACTATTGAATTATATTTCGACAATATTTTTGTTTAAAGATACGAACGTAAATGAAGAAAGACACAATATAAGGCACAATACATCGATAACTTGGACAATATGTACATTGCCAACGTGCTAGTACACGCTGGTCATCCGGATCCTTAGATAATGGATGACACTTTCCACATTGACGTGGACAATATGTGCATTGCTAACGTACTAGTACACGCTTGGACAATATGTGCATTGCTAACGTACTAGTACACGCTGGTCTTCCGGATCCTTCGATAATGGATGACACTTTCCGCTTTGGCGTGATTTTTATTTAGAAGAGACTTCTTTCAAACGAAAACAAAAATTTAATCAGAAAGTGTCCTCCCTGATTAGCCTGTGCGGACTGAAAAGGCTAATTTTGGATGACACTTTACGCACATGCATTAAGCCCGTTTTTCCGAAAGCGCTACTCATATGTATAGCGTTACCCGTGTAACCATGGACACAACTACACGTATAGCCGTCCAGCTGATCCACGCAGACGCCGCCATTCAAGCAGACGATCTCTGAGCAGTCATCAATGTCAGTCTCGCACTTCTTTCCTGAAAAAAGGTTTACAATGTTGACTACTCGAAAAACATTGTTTGCATTTCCCTTCTGGATCACTAAGGTTTTTCCAACAATTTGTAAGCAAGTCATTGAATTATAAATTAGCGTGCTTGTTAATTCCCACTGAACTACTAACCGTTGGTTAACATGTTTAACTTAGCCACTCGCAACTGGGCATTTATATAAGTGAGTATACCTTTACGAACAGCAGCTTGCATGAATATGATAATATTCGTCATCCGTTTTTCTCTATAAACAGTTTCGTCCATATAAAGGACCGGTCATTTTAATATCTACATCCTTATTTTTCTCTCAAGTTATTAGATTGAATACTAAAAATGTTTTGTTCGAAAATAATAACTCTCATATTGAATGTTTGCATTAGTATCTTTGTCAAGGTTTATTGAATTCAACGCATAATGCGCTACTACACAGTGTGTAAGTCAGAGTGTTTCTTCTCACCGGTGTATCCCAGTGCACAATGACACAGGTAGTCCCCTAGACCGTCCTCGCACGTGCCCCCGTGCAGACACGGGTTGACGTCACACTCGTTCAACTCCGTGTCACAGTGCACACCTACAAGAACATAGAGGAGTGAATGTTTATTGTCGGTGTGATAACGCATTGTATCATCACTTGAAAGGGAGAAAATTGAATATAAACGAGTGCTAGCGGGAGTTAAAGATTGGTGCGTAAATTATCGACCTTGCTATATACATCATCATTTTCTCACGACACTGAATTCGAATCATAGAATAAAAAAACGTTTGGTTAACAAACAAGAGATTTCATAATCAACATAAGTTAATAATTGAAAAAGAAACACCTGGCAAAGTCGATAAAGTTTTGAAAGGTCGGGAATATTAAAGTACAGCGGACCGAATAAAACGACATAAACAATTTCTACACATAAACCACGGCGACACAACAATCAACTCCGCTAGCGCCCCACCCCCGAATCCCTCGGTGCAATTGCACTCAAAACCCTGGCCGCTCGGCGCCGGGCTGCAGGTGGCGTTGTTCTTGCAAGGCATGGAGAAGCAGTCGTCAAACGCCAGTTCGGCCTGCGGCGCCTCACTCACTTCCGGTGGAGCGACGTCTTGCGGGTAGTCCGACTGCGCCACTGGCAAGAGACAAAACGGGTGTGATAACATGGTAAAGTATTGGCCATGAGATCTGGACCGAAACTGCATTCAATCGTCAGGATCTGCATTAAAAAATCCTAAGAAAAATCTCAACTTAATTTATTATCACTTAACATAAGGATTGAATCTTCTTTTTCGAAATCAAACGTTTCCGCTTTAAAAAATCAATCATTGTAGAAATGCTTACGTCTTTAAAAAATAAAATAAAATAAATCGTACAAACAAGTCACTTTTGTTTAGTAAAATGTTTTTTTACATCTTTAAAACAATTTTAAGTATAAAGAATTCCTTTACATGAAAAGGCATTACAATTCGACTTCGTGAATCTTGAAGGCCACGAGCAGATTCGAACTTGTAATATAAACGTACTATTAAACGAAATATAAAGTTTAATAAGACGTCATGGAGTTGAGCAGTATGGGTTTCTACATTCATATCTGTGAATTATAAACGTCTTCCAAAATTAGAAATAATAACACGATAAAACAAAAAAGGCAATGTTATATCAACCTGCATGCAGCGAAAACGTTAACAGACATAAATGTAAGTTTACTCAAGTTCGTGGAAATATTTTGTTGAAACTTTTCTGACAACATAGAAAATGTATATTTATTAAACCGTCAAAATAATACTTGATATTGAGATGTAAATATGAAGCTGTTGTCTACGATAACCCGAGACAACCAGCATGCGCACTTTCACACTGCATGACGTCCGAGGCTCCGTCACTGAACGTATCCGCTCCCCCCGGGCACTTGATACACGCGGACTTCCCAGGCTTGGATTGAAATGTGCCCCGTGGACAGGGCCAGCACGGCTCCACCCCGGTCTTTGACACGTAACCCACGGAACATTTTTCTGCAATACAAGCGCAAATGTTTGCTTTTACTTGAAGGTATATTGTGAGAGAAAAAAAAGATCCACGACGAAACATGTGTTTGCATCGTTTTAAATTAATATTTCAAGTTCACGGATACGATCATTTAGACAGTCAGATTTATTTGTTGATGTTTTCTTTTCGAGCAAATCATCATACGCTGTATAGCACTGGAATGCATTGAACCTTAAGCCAGGAAATTGACACGTTTACCGGTACGTTAACTAAAAAAATCATTAAATACATATCTGAAAACGCTTCAAGCAATCCACTGAACCACAGTTATGTATTTCTAACGATCAGAAGGGCTTGCTTACATTTGAAACAAATTATCACAGAAGCTATCAGTTTCATTCTAATACAACTTTTAAATCAACAAGGCGTTAGTTAAATAAGCTTAATCGACATTAAGTGTGAGTATGTGTGTATGTACAGTGGCTCGAAACAGTACGACATGGCAATACGCTTTAGAAAACGTACCTGTGCATTTGATCCGCATTGGTCCTCATGCCGTCAGTCCGTCTGTCCGTCCAAAACTTTAACATTGGTCATAACTTTTGAATATTGAAGATAGCAACTTGATATTTGGCATGCATGTGTATCTCATAGAGCTGCACATTTTGAGAGGTGAAAGGTCAAGGTTATGCTTCAAGGTCCAAACATGCATGCGCTTAAACGTACCGAGGGGATAGTATTTTGCCATCATGGGCCCATGACGCCCCGTCCAGGGTTGTTCAATTTTTGAGACACTTCACGAAGCGATTGTCCGTACCAGCCCTGGTATTTACTGCGGTCATCGTACGCTTTACAATTTTACAACGCTCTAAATGAACTTCAGAAAACACACCTTTACATTCGTTGGGGTCCATGACGCCTCGTCGTAAGGTGGTATACTGTTTGGGACACCTCTCACATTCCGCCTGCCCGTACCGGTCCTGATAGTAACCGCGGCGGCAGGTCTCACACGGCTCCACCGTCGTGTTTGAGAAGGTTCCCGGCAGACAGAGTGCTGGGGGCAGAATGGAAAACTTTCAGCAATGTTCAACGTACTAACTGTACATGGCATTCCATATAATGTGTTGTCATCAAAACTGGTGTTGGCAAGCTGCGAATTGAAGTTCAACGTACACAAGCCGTACATGAAAATATATCATTTAAGTTATAGATGACAATATAAGGAAATACGGTGAGAAAGTGAATCACATCGGTAAAAAAAGACATGGTCTTATAAATAAAACGTTTTTAACAAAATTAACGCTATTTTTCTTATGAAGCGACTAGATTCGCTTGGAACAAAAGATCCCATATAAAAGGAACTCAGCAGTGTACTAGTTTAGTTTGAAAATGTATGCATGTATAGATATATATTTACAAAACAATAGTTTTTAATTTAAATTTATGCGACACGTGCAAGCATTCGGTTTAAGACCCCGTCTAAAGCAGTCTTATGAAATAGAAGTTGCCAGACTAAACAACTGACAAGGTAAAAACAAAACGATGGAACAATAAATACGGAGGTTAGACTTGAAATTACGCTGAAATGTAATCTGCTAGACGCCCCATATTCGACGCTTATCAACACGTACTCGTGCAGTTGTGCTGACTGACGGAAAATGGTTCCATGGTGGAGGTGTTTCCGGGGCAGTACAAGCACGACACTTGACCGGCCAGGTGCTGGAACGTTCCCCGGGGGCATCCTTCGCACTCACGGGAAACGATGTTGAAGAACGTACCAATGGGGCACTTTGCTGAAAGGAGAACTATGTTTACACGGATATTTGGAGATTAAATACCGGAAAGGATGTTGTTTTCGGAGTTCTAAATAAATAAATTCATGAATTAATTATGTGTTTGAAACAACACACTTTTTATGAATGTTTATCAGTTAAATATTTGCATATTACTATTGCAAGCACTTAAGAGTATGCAGATAAAGTATTTAGACAGAACGTTATGTAGTAAATAAGATGCATAATACACTTTCTATACGCATATATTTACCGATATTATAGTATTGGGAAATTATATGTGTCTTGTTCTGAGAAAACTGGGCATAATGCATGTGCGTAAAGTGTCGTCCCATATTAGCCTGTGCAGTCCGCACAGGCTAATCAGGGATGACACTTTCCGCTTAAACTATATTTTCGGTAAAAAGGGACTTCCTTTAAACGAAAAAAACCATTACAGCGGAAAGTGTCGTCCCTGATTAGCCTGTACGGACTGGACAGGCTAATCTGGGACGACACTTTACGCACATGCATTTTGTCCAATTTTAACAGAACAAGACACATATTATCTGAATTGTTATAATAACTAATAAAACAATATAATGACTGACACGGCATCATCTGACCGACATACCGCATGACCTTCCTTTCTGGACACTTCCTGTCTCGCATGTGAACACGGGCGCCTCCCGGAGCTCGTACCCTTGTAGACTTAGCGGCTGACCCTCCACTTCCAGGTCAAGGTCGCCGCGGCGCGCGTCCTTCTCCATCGTCGTCTTGATGTTGTCGAACACCACCAATAGCTTCTGTTGCAGCGCCGAGACTTCCGGCGCGCCGGCGCCTGTGTTGTCTTTTACCTTGCCTTGTGGGATGGAAAGGGTTAGAAATTATACGTTAAAAAAACAACAGAGCGAAAAACTATATTGGTTTAAACAGACATCGAATAGAGAAAAATGTGTTCAATGAATAAAATCAATTTGACGGTTGAGTGAAGTTGTGCATTATAGCAAATGCAAATTTAAGATGCATTTAATTTTATCAAACGGTTTGCAGCGTTCTGTTAATAAACGTTTGAACAACAAATTCGTTCGTAACGGTCCCTCATATATGAAGCCATATACACGGTAGGAACCGATAAGGAGGTAAAATTGCATACAAAAAGAAAATGCATATTTCTTCGCATACCTGCCAGATTGTACGTAAAGGTCACGGTTGCATTGAGGGTCTCGTATTCTTCGTGCTCCTCGTCCAGCGTCTCTCGCTTTGCACGTGACACATGTGGAACGGACCGCTTTTCGCGGCCCAGAACGATATACACTCCGTCAACTGAAAGTTACGCGTAACAAAAGAAATATTAAATATAGTCACTCGTAAACTCCATTTTCAGAAATTATACGCAATGGTTTAGTTCCTATAGTTCAATTCGGGTTTGTTCATTCTCGTTTAACACGAATTAAATCAGACCATAACCGTAAGCTTCAATCGAGTAAAATCGCGTCCAGTACGAAAACTGATTTATTCTTCGTAACGTCCAGTACAGTAACTGGTTAATTCTTCGTAACGTCCAGTACAGTAACTGATTTATTCTTCGTAGTGTCCAGTACGGAAACTGATTTATTCTTCGTAACGTCGTACGAAAACTGACTTATTTTTCGTAACGTCCAGTACGAAAACTGATTTATTCTTCTAATTCTTTGCAACGTCCAGTACGAAAACTGATTTATTCGTCTTATTCTTCGTAACGTCCAGTACGAAAACTGATTTATTCTTCTCGTTCTTCGTAACGTTCAGTACGAAAACTGATTTATTCTTCGTAACGTCTAGTAAGGTAACTGATTTATTTTTCTTATTCTTTGTAACGTCCAGTACGAAAACTGATTTATTCTTCTTATTCTTCGTAACGTCCAGTACGGTAACTGATTTATTCTTCTTATTCTTCGTAACGTCCAGTACGAAAACTGATTTATTCTTCTTGTTCTTCGTAACGTCCAGTTCGAAAACTGATTTACTCTTCTTATTCTTCGTAACGTCAAGTACGGTAACTGATTTATTCTTCGTAACGTCCAGTACAGTAACTGATTTATTCTTCGTAACGTCCAGAACAGTAACTGATTTATTCTTCGTAATGTCCAGTACGGAAACTGATTTATTCTTCGGTACGTCGTACGAAAACTGATTTATTCTTCGTAACGTCCAGTACAGTAACTGATTTATTCTTCGTAACGTCCAGTACAGTAACTGATTTATTCTTCGTAATGTCCAGTACGAAAACTGATTTATTCTTCGTAACGTCGTACGAAAACTGACTTATTTTTCGTTATGTCCAGTACGAAAACTGATTTATTCTTCTTATTCTTTGCAACGTCCAGTGCGAAAACTGATTTATTCGTCTTATTCTTCGTAACGTCCAGTACGAAAACTGATTTATTCTTCTTGTTTTTCGTTACGTCCAGTACGAAAACTGATTTATTCTTCGTAACGTCCAGTACGGTAACTGATTTATTCTTCTTATTCTATGTAACGTCCAGTACGAAAACTGATTTATTCTTCTTATTCTTCGTAACGTCAGTACGAAAACTGATTTATTCTTCTTATTCTTCGTAACGTTCAGTACGAAAACTGATTTATTCTTCTTGTTCTTCGTAACGTCCAGTACGAAAACTGATTTATTCTTCTTATTCTTCGTAACGTCCAGTACGGTAACTGATTTATTCTTCGTAACGTCCAGTACAAAAACTGATTTATTCTTCTTAACGTCCAGTATGGTAACTGATTTATTCTTCGCAACGTCCAGTACGAAAACTGATTTATTCTTCGTAAGGTCCAGTACGGAAACTGATTTATTCTTCGTAACGTCCAGTACGAAAACTGATTTATTCTTCGTAACGTCCAGTACGAAAACTGATTTATTCTTCTTAACGTCCAGTACGGTAACTGATTTATTCTTCGCAACGTCCAGTACGAAAACTGATTCGTAACGTCCAGTACGGAAACTGATTTATTCTTCGTAACATCCAGTACGAAAACTGATTTATTCTTCGTAACGTCCAGTACGAAAACTTATTTATTCTTCGACACGTCCAGTACGGAAACTGATTTATTATTCGTAACGTCCAGTACGGTAACTGATTTATTCTTCGTAACGTCCAGTACGAAAACTGATTTATTCTTCGAAACGTCCTTTCCGGAAACTGATTTGTTGTTCGTAACGTCCAGTACGGAAACAGATTTATTCTTCATAACGGTACTTAAATATATGAATGCATAAAAGTCAGTAGCATCGTTAAAGTCACATATTTTAAGTGTTATTCTTTATCAGTTTAGTTAAGTTATATCAAACGGAGAGTATTTCTTAAATGTCATTGTGTAACTCAAACTGTAAGTGCTGGTCCGAATATTTTTCCTTACCTTTGTTTTCTCGACATGTGGTCTCCAGATCCCGGATGGAGCAATCCACACCTTCCTCACATAGTTCATTGATCTGGGGACAGAAATCAGCTCATACGATTTGGCATCGCAGAATAATATCCCCCGGAAATAATGGAGAAACGAAGAAAGCTGGTTCCTATTATGAGAGTGGCACGATCAGAGGGAAAGGCAGCCTATATTAAGGTCGACAGGTTGTTCATCAACAAACAGCTGTACGTCGAATAGGACAAGAGTGAGAGTGCCATAAAAGTAATCTCTTGGAATATTGAAGGGCTATCTTCTACAAAGAGCGGTGACAGCAAACTTTCGTCATTTTTAGCTGAACATGACATAATCTGTTTAATTGAGACTTGGACTAACAAAAAATCAACAATTGACTTTAAAGGCTACAGCAATCCTATACACTCGTACAGACGCTTCCAACACCGTAGGGCAAGGCGTTCGAGCGGCGGGATCATCGTTTATATTAGTGACAGCATACGCAAAGGAGTTTCATTAGTAAGAAATAACATTGACTGTTTATTATGGCTTAAAATAGATAAAAAAAACATTTCAATATTGAAAATGATATATGCTTTCCCAAGAAGAAATAATTAAAGCTATAATGCATTTAAATAGTAATAAGGCAGCCTCGAACGATAATATTATTTATGAATACTTTAAAGAAACAGTGCATATTATAGTCAAACCATTGGAATTATTATTTCCCTTTACAACTACGCTCCCGATAGGGAAAAACAACAAAAATACAACATATTTTTTGGTAAGTCATTGGTATGACCGACTGACTGATACCGTGTATTACTATTTCATAGTCATCAAACATACATAAAAAACATGAATACACACAAAAGCTTTGTTACAACATACAACATAGTCTACAACAACGCCAGGCATACTGTATGCCGGCACGAGTCCCTCCTCGTAGGCAACTTATAAGGCAGCCACGCCTATCAACAGACTACTACGACACTAGGCATACTGTATGCCTACACGAGTCCCTCCTCGTAAGCTACTATAAAGGAAGCCACGCCTATCAACGTAGACTGCTACATCACCAGGCATACTGTATGCCTACACGAGTCCCTCCTCGTAAGCAACTATAAAGGCAGCCACGCCTATCGTCTCTTCCGGAGACTGAATCCCTCAGTGGGATAAATAATAATTATTATGATACTGGTATACATGTATAAATTGAATACATTAAATGCGTACGTAATGTGGATAAACGCATGACCAGTTGTAAAAAAACACATTACTGAATTTCAAAATTAGCTCGTACCAGGGTAAAAAGCATGTAGATTACACTTTTAAACAATTACGTTTGTAATGTTACTCTTACTGTTATTCAAAACAAAATAAAAAATTAACACATGTATCGATCAGTCAATCCCAACGCTGAATGACTGAACAGAGTTACTCGGCCACGAGTAAAACGCTCTCTTACAGAGCCACCTATCGGAAACTACATTGACAAGGGAAAGTAGTTTTCGTCTAATTCGCACGTGCTCAAACGACGAAAACAATATTTCCCTTTACAACTACGCTCCCGATAGGGAAAAACAACAAAAATACAACATATTTTTTGGTAAGTCATTGGTATGACCGACTGAATTAAAAGAACGGGCTTGTAAGTATAGTACAAATAATAATTGGCTTATTATAAAATGCATTGATGGTTATAATCCAAGTGACATTGAAACCCTTAACCTCTCATCAACTGAGCTTTTAACATAGCCGTCCTTAGCTGTTTCACTCAGCCATCTACCATGACGTTTAAATAACCTGTCAGGAATGCCATTATTAGCCGCAGCAGTTGCGCCACCAGCTCTCAAAGAATGAAGGCAATATTTGCTTATGTCTTGAACATGCGGTTTAAACGCAATCAAAAACAATTCTCTAAATTTACTATATGACAAATGCTTGTTTTCCTGTCTGAGCCTATGTCCACATTTCGTTGAACTTAACCGACGAAACAAGTAACATTCAGATTCCGATGAAAAATCTGTCCAAGTAAGGTATTTCTGTAAATTGACTACTGGACACAACTGTGTGCCTGTCCTAGCAATAAGCACCCATGCTCCCTCACGGAACTTATCTGTCTTGCTAGATTCAATAAATACACTTAAGTAACTACTGTTAATACAAACATCACTCCTTCTCAACTTTAGTACCTCTGCACTTCTTAAAAACCCAGCATATGATAAAAGGCATATACAAATAAATCTTTGATTCATAACATCATTTTCAACATACATATGTGTGTACATTTGTTGCAGTAAATCAACAGTCATTGGTTCTTTCTTATTCACAGGTTTCGCTAAACGCCGTTTTGCAGCTTCTAACATATTAATGACAAGTCTTGAATCAGTAGGTGATACATAATCAAATAAATCATGATAATATTTAATACTGTAGAACGCATTTATAATCGGACTTGCACTACTAGCTGTTTGTATAATTGACGCTAAATATAGCGCAACTTGAAAAGCCTTGGCGGGCAAGGCATCCCCGCTTGAAAGCCCATTAGCATACCCCCAACGACGCCATCGATTGAAGCCCCTTTTGTAACTGAGGTGCGTGTTTTCCGCTTTGGTGACTTTAAGCAACTCGGGCAGCAAGGATACCTTCTCCGCCAAGACCTCTGGCAAGCCATCAACTTCACTTCCGTATCTCTGAAAAAATAAATGTGTAACAGCACTAAAGTTGACACAGTTTGTTACTTAACACATTATATTTACAAACAGTAAGCAACACTATCAATGTTCATGATTCACAAATGATATCAAAAGTGCTAACATGCGAAATTTAAGATTTTCAACACCAAACAACCCAGAACCATTCTTACATGGTATGTAATAACTTATTGCCGTTGGTAATTCCATATAGTCTATTACAAACGACTTAAAATGTCCATCACTTGTCCAAATCATAGGCCAAAAATTAGCCGACTTCCATTCTGGGACAATCAAAACACCTTTTGCCCCACAAGATTGCATTTTAAGCAATACCCTTGGTATTAATATTATAGGTGGTACAAATAAGCCAAAACTATGCGTCCATGGGTAAGTAAAAGCATCAACTCCTTCAGACTCTTTACACCAAAATCTAGAATAAAATCGCTGTAATTTGGCGTTATGTTTCGAGGCAAAGAAATCGACCTCTAAATTTCCCCATGAAGACTGAATTATTGACAAAATGTAAGGGGAAATACCCCAATCGTCTTTTTCTACTATTTTGGACAAATAGTCTGCCACATAATTCTCTCCCCTTGGTATCCATTCAACCTCCAAATGAATAGAATGAACTAAAGAATACCCGAATATTTTCATCGCTAAATCTTGTAATTCAGGCTTCATGGAGCCCTTAGCAACAATGCTGCATACACCTGTGTTATCAGTAAACCACTTAACTCTTTGATTTACCAATACATGCTCAAGCGACAACATTACTTTATAAACAGCACACAATTCTCTCCACGTGGAGGATTTTGCCGCTTCCGACGGCGACCACGTGTCGTGCACTACACCGCTTTGCATTTCGACCTCATACCCTGCTAAACCAGTGCTGCTAGCGTCACTATAAACAATTCTAGTACAGCCATGACTGATTGCCAATGTTCTAACATTTATAATTTGTAAATGATCATTCCAAAACGAAAGTTGAACCTTACTTCCTTCAGACAACTTAATATAAGAGTTCCACGTTTTTGCTTTAAGGATGTCAATGCTCAAACACCTAGTCATAATCTGAGAAACAGTTCCCAATACTATACCCATAGATATAATTTGTCCCACAAAACTAGCAACTCTTCGCACACAAACATAGTCCGAAGTTTGTAAAAATCTAAGTGTCTGTAGAACTTTATCGATTCTACACCCCGATATACGCACGGTGAAATTAGCTGTATTTAACTGAGATCCTAGCCATTGTAATTCTTGCACTGGCTCCCAGCATGATTTATCAACTTTAGGCACCAAGCCGGATAACAACAAATCTGATTTAATTTCCCGTGACATAATTACTGTCTTATCGTATGTCTCTGCGGTGCCAAAACCATCATCTAAAAACATTATGATCTTTTTACCTTCGCCTCTCCATTTTGCAATGAATGGCCTCATTAATTTTGTATAGATATAACAAGCAGACGACAAACCAAAAGGAAGAACCAAAAATTTGTAATAGACCAGAATACCTGAATAATCTTCCCAGGCAAAACCTAAATAATCTGTGTGTGGCAGAAAAATATCCACAAAATGATATGCTGACGTTATATCAAACTTAATCATCCAACAATCTTTTTTGATATACATCAATGCTAAACGCAAGTCTTCATACTTTACTGATTGCTTCCAAACATGAAGATTAACCTTTCGTAAATCTAAAATAAGCCGTTTTTTTCCCATTATTATTACAAGAAACTGTCAGCGGATTAACAACGTGTGGAGCATTTGTACATTTCACAATAAGACCGCGATCTAACAAACTTTTTATAGCTTCAGTCACAAAATCATTTTCATATAAAGCTGAACGATTGTTTCGACAATGTACATGGTCTGGTAAAGAAAAGAATGGAATTTTATAACCATTTTGAATAGTGTCTAAAATGAATTGGTTAGCTCCAATATCTCTCCAAAATTGCACATGATTTTTTAATCTACTTTTAACCAGTATTTCTTTCTGGCCTTGTTCGTACTCATAATAGTCGTCAGTAAATATTTCCTGACTGTTAGCAAAGTTATCAGTAAACGATAAATACTCATCTTTTAAATCTACGTCTGGTATAACCGGGTTCTGCGGTCTGTGACTACTGTTTGGTAGGGACGTCAAGCTGCGGGATCCGCCGGGTGTAGGGGCAGTGGCGTCTGAGGTGGGTGGTTTCTCCACAAGCGAAACAGGGACCAATTCCGTCTCTTGCATTGCCCTTGAAATAATGGGGATGAAAAGAATGCAGTTGCTGCATGGGTCCTGAGCGCTGCTGTTGCACCGGAAACGAAAACGTGTTTCCGCCACGTGGCAAGCTTCCGGAAGTGACGGTAGCGGAAGGCTTAACACTTTTCTTTGACTTCGCCTTCTTCTTCTTTGCTGCTCTTGCCTCCGCTCTGTTGATCCTTGATTCATCACTCGAGTCGCTAGCCACGGGGTTTTCCTCATATTGGCGTACCGTCTCCCATCCGCCCTCAGACGTGTCTGCTATACGGATAAGCTTGTTTCGTCGCTTTAACTGTTCACAAGCGTCATTAACTAGCTCGCGAGCGTACTCTTGTTTGTTGTTTTCACATGCCCAAAGCACCTGGCTAATGTTCTCGTGCAATTCCGAATTGAAATCGTGCTGAATTTTGTTGCTTTCGTATCGCCATTTTAGTTCATGTTCCGTCTTCAATTTTTTAACTTCAGAACGCACGGAAAGCGAATTCCCTCGAACTTCTTCTTTTAGAGAACTTATTTCTCTTTTCTGTTCGCGCATTTCTACTAAAAGTTCCCTAATTGAACTATTTAAGTCCATATTTTCCAGAGAAGCACACTCTTCGCCAGACCGCGTGGTCATTTTCATATGCAAGTTTATCCCGTGCAAATTAACACATGTATCGATCAGTCAATCCCAACGCTGAATGACTGAACAGAGTTACTCGGCCACGAGTAAAACGCTCTCTTACAGAGCCACCTATCGGAAACTACATTGACAAGGGAAAGTAGTTTTCGTCTAATTCGCACGTGCTCAAACGACGAAAACAATATTTAATTATATCTTGAATACGAAACAATTTCCAAAGAGCTGGTCAACGGGAGTTATTATACCGTTACATAAACGGGGCGATATTTCCGATCCAAATAACTAAAAAGGCATTACGTTGTTAAGCTGTTTTGCGAAACTATTTACAAATGTGTTAAATGAACGCTTAAAATCTTAGGCAGAAACCCATGACATTCTTACAGACGCGCAGTTCGGATTTAAACCGAATTGCAGTACCGTTGATGCAATTTTCATTCTTAACCATTTAATAGAAAAGCAAATACATAGTAAAAACAAACTTTTCTGCTGTAATGTCGATTACCGGAAGGCGTATGATCTTATAAATCGTGGACAGCTATGGCATAAAATGATTTTATCGGGAATCGACGGCAAGTTATTTTCACTTATCCGCTCTATGTATAGCGAGATCAAACTGCAAGTTAAACACATGGGGTCACTTTCGGACCTTTTTAGTAGTAATGTCGGGCTATTACAACGAGAAATAACTTCGCCGATAATGTTTTCTCTATTTATTAATGATATAGAATTTAATTTGCAAAACGGAATAAACGCAGGAATAACGTTAGATCAATTGTCTATTTATCTCCTCCTATTTGCGGATGATGCTGTCATTTTCTCAGAAACTAAAGAAGGACTTCAGAAATCGTTGAACAATCCAGAATTATATTGCAACAAATGGAATTTAACTGTAAATATTGAAAAAACAAAAATAATGGTATTAAGAAAAGGGGGACCGCTAAGCAAAAACTACAAATGGACCTACAAAGAAAAAGTTATTGAAATAGTTAGCAATTTTAACTACCTTGGTATTGTTATGTCAAGTGGGGGCTCATTTATACCTGCCACTAATACACTTTATGGTAAATCTACAAGGGCTATGAATTCACTTTTTTGTATTACAAAAGATATGGAAGTGCCAATAAATGTTATGTTCAAGCTGTTTGATTCATATGTATTATCAATCCTTAATTATAATTGCGAAGTATGGGATTTATTGCGGCAACTAATATTGAACGTATTCACAGAAAGTTCTGTAAATGACTGTTAAATGTAAAACTGTCAACAAATTCAATGTCACTCTATGCCGAACTTGGTCGATTTCCTTTGTATATTGGTAGATACCTACGAATTGTTAAATATTTTTTTAAACTTCATCAAAAGAAAGAAGGAAATTGTATGCTTACAACGGTCATTAATATGCAAAGATTAGAAATTGAAACACAAAATAACACTGTTAATTGGCCCTTTAAAGTTCGCAAAATTTTAAACCAAACAGGATTTACAGATGTATGGTTGTTTCCTGAGTCAGTTATAATTGAAAGTTTTATTCCTTTGTTAAAGACTAGACTCAGAGATCAGTATGTATCTGAGTGGAGAGTTCATGTTGATTCATCCACTTCATTACTTTTTTATAAGGAACTTAAACCTGTATTTGAAAGATCTGTGTATTTAGATATCATTGACAATAAAAAACATAGAAACATGATTGCTAAAATACGTCTATTGTCACATAATCTGTTAATTGAAACTGGTAGACATTATAACATTATCAGAAATGAAAGAATTTGTACTATGTAATCTTAACGATTTAGAAGACGATTATCACTTTTTACTTAGATGTTAATTTTATTTAGAAGAAAGATCAAAATATATATCAAAATACTATTCAATAAGACCAAGTATGTATAATTTTTTGAAACTCTTAAATAGTAATAATATAGTTACCCTTCGGAATTTAGCAATTTACTGTATAACATGTTTAAAGAAAAGAAATAATGTTATTTTTGTTTAACTCTACTTTTATAATGGTTATTTATTAACCGTTTGATATGAAATGAAAATACTCTGTTTTAATCTGTTGACCCCAAATGTTGTTGACATTGTCAGTGTATTATGTAATTTATCTATGTATTTTTGCTGTTTCCTCAGTTGTTGTTTATATATAGTTGAGTATGAATACTCAATTCAGTGTGTTCATTAACACACAACACTCTCACGAATAATTTATTATTATCATTATTTACGGTATTTTTTCACGCATGTATGAATATTTATATTGATCACGATGAGCTGTTATATGCTTAAGTGAATAAAATATTTGTTCTGTTCTGATATGTCATATCTGGTCAGCGTAGCTCCATACCAGCCTGCGCATTCGTGAACGCAGTTTGGTCTGGAGCCATCCTGACCGCTAATTAGATCAGTGTGTGTGTTTGTGTGTGTGTGTGTGTGTGTGTATTTCGAAGTTTAGGAGACCCTTCCGCGCCTGATGTTGTATTATATGAGGACCAGGAGTGTTTCCCAGCAGTCCTACCTAATTAACTATTTGACGAAAAGTGGGACGAATTTTATATTATAGCTGCAATTTCCAGCATTTTAAGTGAAAGTATTTTTTAATTTTCGAGTGGTCTAGTGCTGTACAGAGACGCCGGATTTCCTGGATAAACGACCAACCTGTCCGTTATGGTGACTACCAAACAAACTCACGTGCTTCTCGGAGCAGGCATTTAACGCGGGTCGCCAAGGTGAGAAGCGCGTGTACTAACCACTGCGCAAGTCGGACAACCACCATAGTACAATAGTTATGAATGTAATGTAATAACAATGCACGAACTATTGCTATTAACCCATTTATGCCTAGCGTCTAGAAAAAAGGCCTTGGTAAACAGCGTAGACCCAGATGAGACGCCGCATGATACGGTGTCTCATCAGGGTCTGCGCTGTTTGCTTTAATAAATTTATGTAAGAAATATTCTAAATATAGAAATAAATATACAAGAAATCCCTTATTTTGGAAATAAATTGATCCAATTTAGAAGGATGGGAGAGTGCACTAGGGATAAAAGGGTTAAAATATGTGTTTTTCTATAGGTATGCGTTCGAAAACCATCTGAGGAAATATCGGCATTGAACACATGTTGTTAATGCTTTCATCAATATAACAGTGTTACATGATAAAAACCTCCATAAAATAGTAAATTCTAATTGTTTTACAAATGGCTATATCAAAGGAGGAAAAGCCGTCGATATGCCCCTTTAAACAAATCTGGCGTACGTACACGTTTTGATATTTTCCTCTCGAAATCCTTCTCCAGCTGCGTGAGTTCGATCTTCTCCTGACAGGCCACGAGGCCGGCAAAGGTGAAGGACGCAGGCTGGATGATCTCGTTAGACAGCTCCAGTGCTGTAACCATGGAAACGAGACGCGATTATATATCATGGGTATGGGTTGATAATTATTATTGCAAATGTATGTTATGTGTCATGCAGATATGCAAATATTTATTCCAAACTAGTACAGCTTTAAGCTTTAAGCGCATAAATTAGATTATTATACATGTTTATTGGGATTTTAGCACAATTTCAACCAATTATCTTATTAACAACACGATATGCATCGTGTACTTCATCTCATTGTAATTGATGTTATGTCGGAACTTTTATATACACAGTCACTACAAGCATTTTATGTAAGGAAATACGTCTAAAATATAAGAACATGTGCCTTTAAAACAGACTCAAACATTCAACATTAAAGCGTGACATTGACCTTTGATTGTTGCGACTGGCCTATCATCTCGGTTTCATTTTGCAAAACAGTTAAACCAAGTTCCTTTCAAATGGTAAAGGGGGCATACAAACATTCAACCTTCAATTAGAGCTGGCATAATAGCCAATGCCTACATTGCATCGTCTCTATGACCTAAACATGTGAGACCAGTTTCATGAAGATCCTACAACTGGCATAGAAGACATGGAGTGGACTTCAATTCGAGGCTCGAATAGTGGACTACCAAATGAGGCTTAAAACTTGATCAGACCCATATGAAAGGCCCATTCCTTCTGCACATTGTTTCAATAACTGCATCATTTGTGCCATGCATCATTGCAATCCTTGAAATAGCACAGCGGTTGTTGTAATCCAAACACTTTTCAAGTTGTGGATGTTACCTTGACCTACAGTCGACGTCAAAGGCATGGGCCTCTGGACATCATTTCAATACCCTCATCGCTTTAACCAAGTTTCTTGACAGCCCTTCAAATAGTATAGTGAATATGGAGTGGACAGGTACACATTTAACCTTCGAGGGTTGCCTTGGCGTAGAACTGACATGAATGGCATATATGTTTTTTGCACATCGTTTCAATGTCATTAACATAATGCCAAGTTTCATTCCAATCATTCCACAGACATATAATACTTGAAGAGGACTAAACAAGGATGCTCGAATAGTTTCCTTCAATTCTGACCTTACACGTTAATCAGTAACGTTACTAAAGTAATTCCTTCTGCAGATCGCCTCAATGAGTTAAACATTTCAGGTATGTTGCACGAAAATCGCTTAAGATGAACAGGAAATTTGGTGAGTACACGAAATGAAATATTTGACCTTTAAATGTTCCGTTGAATTTGGGTCGTTGTAATTAATGTATGTATTTTGTACAGCGTCAGAATTACCTTCACATGTGAGCCAACGCCATAACATAGCACAATAATAATATAGCGGACACGCAACTGTTACGGACTGAGAATATCACAGACGTAAGAATGTATTCATATAAACATAATCACGCTTCAATACAGTGGATGAACACAGCTCCATACCCGAGCAGTCCGAGACGGGCATTCTATCGCGCGGCTCCCACACGTTGTCGAAGGCGCACGTGTATTGGCGCGCGGGCGTGACCGCGAAGTCATATCCGGGCCTGCACGTGAACATGCAGACGACTCCCTGGCTGTCCTCGTAGCACGTGCGATTACCGTTCAGAGGCACGGGCGGGTACTCGCATGGGTGAGCTTAATGAACAATTTAAAGTAGAGATAAACGGTGTTTTTCCCGATACTATAAACCATGAACAAAAATACTCGTTGTGAGACTATGCAATTAATAAGAATTCCAAATCATGAACGCAGCAGTGTAGTTTTCAAATCCTTGGTAAACAAATTTAAACGATGCTGATTCGATATATATATTTTAGTATAAAAGGCATGAACCTTATGCTTGCCGGTAGTTCACGTTGAAACCGTAATCGAAAAGTCATCAAAACGGTTGACAGTGATATAGAATGCCATTGCGAATCAATAAAATTATATAAAATCTAACGGTGTGAACCAAAGGCGTACTTGCATAGAGAAAAAAAAATACATTAAATAAGTTTCATGAGAGCTTTGGGGGAGATAAAACATATATCTAAAGGTTATTTGTTTATGGTTTGCATAGTGGCAATCTCTGGTTTATCCACACCGCTCTCACTTACGTATAACATTTATCCTCACTGTGCAGTTGTTGCTGTTCCCGCTCGGGTCGTACGCGATATATTGTACTTCCGTGATTCCCAGAGGGAAAAGTCCCGGGGCGTGGGAGCGCCGGATGCGCAGCTCCTCCCCGGAATTGTCGCTGAAGAGCGGCTCCTCCCACGTCACTTCCGTGTACACGTCCGCGGACACGATCGGCAGAGGATGAAAGCAGCGGTCTACAGTGGGCTTCTGGCGATCTGTAATGTCATACAGGGTCGTTTCATACCAACTACACCATAGTTTACAAATCAACATGTTAAGCTTTTTATACGATTTTTGTTGTCTCTATTTATGTTCTGTTGTCTTCTTTTTCGAAATTGCGATTGATACGTAGAGTCATATGGAAGAGGGGTCGTTGGAACACGGCATTGTGTCAATTATCAAGCTCGTTTTTAATTGTACATGTACCTTGTAACATAACTGTTTGCTTAATGTAAGCATTGTATGGTCCATCATAATTTTACTTTCGATTTTAAAGTATTTTCCTTACAAAGATAATTTAAAGAATTTATTTCTTATTTTAGCAAACCTTTGACCACTATATAGAAGTGGCATTCGGCCTTGTTCTTGTTCAGATCCTCGGCTATGTAAGTCACCTGGGTGGTGCCTATAGGGAACTTCTCCGGGGGCATAACGGCAGGATGTGACGTCAAGATCGGCAAGTAACCGGAGTTGTCCACCGCGAGGGGCACCTACAATTGGCAACGGGCCCGGATGGAGTTATTATTATTTTCGGTCATTTGGTTGCAAGTGAGATATAATATCTCAGTACTGGTTCAACAGGAGCGTTTAAGGCAAACATGCCCGACTTATTTTAGAAGCTTACTTTTAATGAAATAAAAACTGTGTAAAACTTAAGTGTGTTAAATGTTAACTAAGGTATTTTGAAAAGGCGATCGCCAAAATACCAACATAATTTAACAAACAACCAGTGTCAATAATGGGCACAAGATCGACGTGTTGGCGGGTGTGAGAGTCAATCATACGCGGACGTGCCAAAATGATATTTTTGTCGTTTTGCGGGTATTTTTGTTTGTTTTTACTTGTCGTCCTGTTAGCACCTGCAAACCTGCAAACGCACCAGAACAATAGAGAAGAAATCAGCAACCATTGGCATGTAACTGGTCATTATCCTTAGTGGCGGCCATTAGAACCAGATCAAATATTCCTCAAAAGATGCTGATACATACAATACGGTGAACATTACCTGCCAGGAAACAGTGGCGGTGTTCTCGTTGAGGTCACAATCAGCTTCGATGTTGTACGGACACATGATGAACGGTGGAGCAGTGTCTGAAAATGTATTAGTATATATAAGTTAAGTTCTCAGGAGGGCGACGCAGTGTCTGAAAATAGCATGGCATAGAATACATTACTTTTATTTGAGGCAGCGCAGGTTCAGAAAAATAAGCATCGGACAGGATAACATAATTCATTTAAAAACTTAGCTGAAAAATAAACACGACACGGAAAGCATAGTTCCAAGAACGACGGCTTAGTGTAAAAATACACATGACCTAGCATAGCATTGTTATTTGAAAGGCGAACGCGGTGCTTGGAACGATAGTCAATACGCATGGCTTTGCATAGCACAACTTTGCCCCTAGAACGGAGGCGCAATGTCAGAAAAAATACGCATGATATACGTTTAAGTTTTTTCATAACGCGAATATAGTTACTTTAAACAATTGCTATGCAAACTTTAAAACATTAATTAAATCAACATTTGTCACCGTTTTAATATTTTAGGGGATACATGGTCGATTCCATTATGATGCACGGTTTTTGCTATGATCGTCTTAAGTAACTACTTAGTAATTGGTTTCAAAGTGGTTGATTCTAGGCTTACAAAATAATTGCCGATTTTAATGCGTGTTTATCATTAGATAAAACAATTCGTAGGACTGGTGCCTATTAACAAACCCATAAAACGCGCATCAGAACCAAAAATCGTTAATTTGCTGATAAACACCGAGTGTATGCTGGTGATTCCTAAACGCTACGACGACAACATTATGCCACGAATCTGAGATTAACATATTGTGGCGAAACATCGCACTATAGTGATGACCATGTCAATGTTACTAAAAACTGTTTCTGATACCAGAACCCATTTATGCCTAGCGTCTAGAAAAAGGCCTTTGCAAAAAGCGTAGAC
The DNA here is from genome assembly GCF_020536995.1 of Dreissena polymorpha. NCBI lineage: Eukaryota > Metazoa > Mollusca > Bivalvia > Myida > Dreissenidae > Dreissena > Dreissena polymorpha. The sequence continues at coordinate 16,139,440 of NC_068370.1, read as the reverse complement.
CCAGATGAGACGCCTGCATCATGCGGCGTCTCATCGGGGTCTGCGCTGTTTGCTTAAAGAAATTTCTGTAAAAAATATTCTAAATAAAGATATAAATATACTAGACATACCTAATTTTGGAAATAAATTGATCCAATTTAGAAGGATGGGAGAGCCCAATAAGCATACATGGGTTAATGTTCAGTCGATCCAACTGCACAATACGAATTAAACTTATCCCTGTTTCACTATACCTATACACTGGCTCAGTTCGGACGCCGGAGACCAGACGCCCTCCGGCAGACACTGCTTGTTGTATGGACCCAACAAGATGTATCCGGTGTGGCACGTGACCGTGCACGTGGTGCCAAAAGGCACGTCGCCCGTCGTACACGAGGCTGGATATGTCACGCCGTCACGCACCACTGGTAAAGGTCGGCACTTGATCTCTGGTTAGCAGAAAAAAAAGATGTTTTATTTACGTATATTTTAAGCATTTATGTGAAAATGGTAATACTATTACACACTATTTTTACTTATCATGTTTTTTTTATCGTAAATGCCAATAACCATGAACCTGATAGTCAAATGAAAGCTTTTACGCTTTTTCTTGATTTTTTACATTAAACAGGAATACAACAGTGTAGTTATGATGGCATTGCAGGCAGACGTGAACAATCTAAATACTTTTTTTAATATCAGCACATGTTTCGCAATCGCTTTTCGCTTAGACTTACATTTATAAATAAATAAGACATCTGTCTTAATAAAGTTTTACATATTTCATATATTTAAATGATGAAATTACGTGTAAAAGTGATAAATAATATCAATAACAACAGCGAAAATCGGTTCAGATGTTTATGTGTTTAATTCTTGGTGGTCGTGTCAACTGAATCTAATATAAAAGTATGGAGAGTAGTCATTGAATATTTAAGAAACACATGATTTACCTCTGCATCTAGTGTTTATTCCGGTCCAGAAGGCAATGGCGAGGCACGTGCGCTTCCTGGAGCCCACGAGCTTGTATCCGGTGTCGCACGTGAACCGACAGACGGTGTTGAAGCTAAAATCGTCCGTCGTGCATATCATGTTGCCGTTCTTGGGTTTCATCAAGGCCGGACACGTTTTCACTGTGGCGGAGAATTGTAAAGAACACTCGTATTGTGAAAGGTGGTCTTAATGTATGTGCCTTCATCAAGGCCGGACACGTTTTCACTGTGGCGGAGAATTGTAAAGGACACTCGTATTGGGAAAGTTGGTCTTAATGCATGTGTCTAACTTGTCGTCCCAGATAAGTCTGTTCAGTCTGCACAGGCTAATCAGGGACGACACTTTCCGCTCCTATGGTATTGTTCGTGTTCTAGAAGTCAGTTTAGGCGGAAGTGTCGTCCCAGTGTCAGCTGAGCGGACTGCCCAGTCCAAACTGTGACGGCACTTTACGAACATGCGTTAAGCCCTTTTTTTCCAGAACGAGGCTCAAAGAGAGGGAGTCGAAGACCAACTTTATTTCTTGGTACCGATAATACACTTTTGTTATCGGTTCTCTAGGTTGGGTTTTCTATCACGATTCCTACATTACATAATTTTCGATTAGTTAGCATTCAGATATACAGAAGGTAAACTTCGAAAATGTTTCACATCGATTAACGTTATTTAAATTATACACGTTGGAAAAGTGTGTTATAAAAAATATGTTCTTGTAGTAGTAAAACATAATTTAGTAATTACATCTGACACCAAAGAAATCGGATGTATGTTTGCAGATATGACACTGCTTAAATCAATCTTAAATGACCCATATTTTATGACATAAGTTTAGCATGAATGTGGCAGTGTCATAGTTTATAAATATAACTTATTCTTATAAACGTGTTCATGCAGAAAGAGGTCAAACAAAGCTATGACCAATAGCGCCTTAAGCTCTATGGCGCCAACCCGAGACTCCAAGAAATGCAACTGTTATGAGCAGTAATACTCGAACGGTTTCACTGAAGGCTCATGAGGAAAACTGTCCCACCAATTTGATGCCATAAAGAGAGACTTCTAGTGTATCGCGAGGATCTACTTAAGCCATTTTATGAAACAGCATCTCCACTTGGCATACATGTTTTTCGATGTGCATTAACCCTTTTTAAAATACATGTAAGTATGGGCAAAAGATTGGGCAAATATTTAACTTATCAGGTTCACTACCTTTCTGTAATTCGGAATAGAAGCCGATGTTTTAACCCCACGTGACAAAGTATGTTTACCAAGTTTTATTAAGACCGGGCAATAAGTGTGGCCTATATAGTATTCACAAGGTAAATATTGACAATAGACATCGCAGACGCAAGATTCACAACAGACAACGGACAGAATGCAAATATGAGCACGTTTTGCTTCAGGAGAGCTTAAGCAAGGTTAGCATCATCTAAGGTACGTGAACGAACGGTCATTTTTCCAACACCCTTGACTCACTGATGCACTGCGTGTCGACCCCAGACCACGTGCCATCCTCGCGGCATATCCGGAGGCTGCTTCCTCGCAGCTCGTAGCCTGGCTTGCAGCGGAGGCCGCAGGCCGCGTTGAACACGTTCTTGCACTTGTCGTTCACGAAGTAGCCGTTCTTTGGGTCGTTCAGTGGCGGGCACGTCAGCACTGGAACACACAGAGTCAGTTTCATAACAGATCCGCGTTCTTTGAAAAATAACCTTCATGAATTGAGTAAAGTGTCGTCCCTTTACCTCTATTTGAAATTCTAAAGTTGCTCAATAAACCTATATAGCTATTTAGACAGAAAGTGCCATATTTCAGTAAATTTGAAATACTAGTATTTTTAATTGTGATCATAGTATAAATTTTAGATAAATGTTATCCTTGTAGTTGTGTGTTAGTGATCCTTTGAACGTTTATGTTCGTTTGCGATGATATACTATAGAAAATATGGTTCAGATTTTAAATAATAAAGATCATGTTAATGGTATGGCAGTAAATATTGAACACATGTAATTACAGTGGATACTCGTATATGTATAGCTTAACTTTAATATTATTTCGTTTGAAAGTATGCATTTTTACAAATTGTCTATTACCTTGAGGCTCAATAAAAACACATGTTCTTTTCTACAACGTGAAAATGACTGAAAGACAACAAAATACAAGTACAATAAATACAATAATAATTATGATTTGTTCGCAATTTTAAATGGCAACCACTTAAGTGCTTAAAGCACTCACCAGCACACCCGTTGTTCGCGAAGCTCCGGTACCCCTTCCTACACAGACACTGCTCGATAGAGGTCGACCCAGGCTCTGTGACGTGGTTCTCATCCGGACATTTCACGCACGTGCGCACATCTCCGGGACGATCGTTGGGCTTGTACGTACTGGCAGGGCACGCTATGGATTTAAAAAAAAATAATTTTAACCTTTAAAGTATAATTAAACAAAAAAAAGTTTATCATCAAACGGTTGTGAACATCGTGGAAAATACATTTACAATTATCCGGTTGATATGTGCGTTCTAAAGTAAAACAGCTCAACTTCTTACTTTCAAAGTTATATTGAAATGAATAAAAACTATCATAATAATTTAAAAATTACTATAATACATGATTACCTTGACAACCGCCGCGAAGTCCGTTCCCATAGTAACCGGGAGGACAAAGGCACTCGTACTTGCCGGTGTGGGTGCCGCACTTGCAGCTGGCAAGCGGGTCGCAGCAGTCGCGCCCGACACACAGGCGGTTGCACTTCCGGTCCGGCTCAACCACGTACCGACCGATATTCAGATCTTACCAACGAACGAGAAAATAATGCTTAGCCCATTTATGCCTAGTAGACTCTCCCATCCTTCTAAATTGGACCACTTTATTTCCAAAATTAGGGTGTCTAGTATATTTATTTCTATATTTAGAATATTTTTTACAGAAATTCCTTTAAGCAAACAGCGCAGACCCTGATGAGGTCATCTGGGTCTACGCTGTTTGCCAAGGCCTTTTTTCTAGACGCTATGCATAAATGGGTTAAATGAGTGAATAACAACGCTAAACATAGGTATAACAAATTAGGGCAAAACCTTTATATTTTATATTTAGCATCGCTCTGGGGAGCCCGGGCTTAATGCATGTGTATACATTGTCGTCGCCGATTAGCCTGTGCGGATGCACGGGGTTATCAAGGAAGAGAATTTTCGACTATACTTGATTTTCGTTTAAAGAGATCTTTTCACCTTTTGGTAAATTGACAAAATTGAAAAAATTTGTTTCAGATTCGCAAATTTTCGTTTTATCTATGATATTTGTGAGGAAACAGCAATATTGAACATTTACCATGGTCTAATATAGCCATTATATGCATCTTTTGACGATTTAAAAACCTGAAAATTATAAAGCGAAACGATTAAATAATTTGGAGAGTTTTGTTGTTGTCGTTTAATTTTGTGAAACTACGAAGATTGCTTATTTAAAGTATAAAATACGTCTCTAATATGTATTTGGCAGGATGGCCGAGCGGTCTAATTGGTTTTTACTCCAGGACTCCGGGGATCACTGGTTCGAGCCCTCTGCTGCGGGCTACTTTTTTCCTTTTTTATATTTTATTCTTGATTTTTTACTGGAGCTTTTTAGATCCAATGTTTACATTTATCAATATAAAGCATTTAATGACAAACTTCAAAACATGCCAAAATCTATGAAAAGGCCCCTCTAAACGAGACTCTCTGAAAGTGAAAAAATCCGACAAAGCGGAAATTGTCATCCTTGATAAACCAGTACGGACTAAATTATATTTGAGCATAATATGACAAGTGCATTCGTGATATTATTCAACAAAAAAAGCATTTTGTGTATCGTATATATAACATGTTCCATTCCGCCCTTGAAAAGTACAAAATGTATTATTCATTCGATATATTAGAGCATTCAAAATTGTAGGTAAGGTTTGGACGACCTCCCTACCATTTTAGATGCAAACGGTTACAATCGTAATGTTATTTATTTAACAAAAAGAACGACAACATTAATATCTAAAATATAATTGTTTATAAATATTTCCGTACCACAAAAACATGATAAGAAAACAAGTAATGATATTAGACGCCAAAGAAATCGGAACAATGTTTTCAGAATTGACACTGACAAAAAAACGTTAAAGCGGACATTGTCATCCTTGATAAGCCAGTGTGTGTGTGGGGGGGGGGACGGGGACGGGGGATAAATGCATGTGTGGAAAGTGTCGTCCGATATAAGCCTGTTCATTCCACACAGGCTAATCATCGACGGCACTTTCCGTTTCTATAGTACTTTTTGATTAAAAGAAGTATTTTATGAGCGAAAATCCAGTCTAGGCGGAAAGTACCATCCCTTATTAGCCTGTGATACATGCTAATCTGGAACGACACTTTATGCACATGCATTAAACCCCGTTTTATCAAAGCGCGGCTCAAATTCACTCGTTGTAAATAGTAAACTCTTATGTCAATACCTTCATGGAGAGCCCTGTTGGCGAGCGACTCGAACTCCTCAAAACTGTCGAGAATGTAGGTGGACTCGTTCTTGGGCGCGGACGCCATGTCGTACAGCTCCACGATGTTGCCGTTCTGGATGCCGAATGTGAAGATCTTCACGCCCGCCTGCCGAAGTATCCGGGCCTCCACCGTCGGGTCGCCGCCGTTCGAGAAGCCGTCTGTGAGCAGGAATATTACCTTGTTCGCTGTGGGGCGCGCGTTCTTCAAGACTTTCTAATAATAGAAGCCATACATGTGCAAAACACATATTGGGTGTCGCTCTGGGAAAATCGGGTTTAATCCTTGTGCATGAAGTATCGTTCCAGATCAGCCAGTTCAAGCCGCAAGCGGCTTCATTTCAACAAAACATTCAAAAAAGCGGAAAGTGTCGTCCTAGATTAGCATTCGGACTGCAAAGGCTAATCTGGAACGACTTTTCACGACACATGCATTAAACCCGGTTTTCTCAGAGTCGGGCTCATATAAGTCTCAGTAAGCGATTAAACGGGAGATCTGATATATACTCGTTTTTGTTTAAGCGCCAAAGGCCCGGCAATAATGGCCTATGTTATGCAGATGATAATCTGAATAAAAGTCTTGTTTTCATGATTATGTTCTTCTCCTGTTTTTATTGCCATTGTTATCATGTTTATGTTAACATAACTTTGTTATTAAACGCTTCTTCTTTTTACTCTTTTTCAGCACAAATTCTTTATGAGAGAGACTTAATGTCTGAGTAAAAATAGTATTCGTGAATATTTTTTAGATGCAGATCGACAATGCGGCTTAGGTACATAAAAAAAATTATTGAAATAATATATGCAATTTTCTTGTTTTAACATAAAGTCATATACGAAACAAATAATGTCGAAGTGTCCCGCTGATCTACTTACATAATTAGAAAAGAAAAATAAGTTAAATCTACGGTATTCCGTTTTACCAAGCTACGCGCTCTATTCTATGCAATTGTGTCGTTACTCTGATAATAATTTGTATCATTTTAATTAGTTAAACGATGCAATGATAAACTACGGTGACCTTGGCCTCGAGCAGCCCGCCCAGAGTATACGTGCCGCCACCGCTGTACTCGATTTTCGCGAGGTCGTCCATCAGCGAACACTTGTTACGGAACTTCTCGACGTCCGAGAAGTAATCCACGTGACGTTTCACTTGATCGCGTGAAGAGAACGTGATCACGGAAACGCGCGTGTCGTTGACGTCGACGGTGAAGTCGGAAAGCAGTTTCTTTACGAACTTTATCTCCTCAACGAAATTCTTTTTCCCGACGCTAGTGGAGCTGTCCACAAGGAAGATGACGTCAATTTCCTGATTCATGGTAGAGCGTTTCAGTTCCATTATGTGACCTGACGTAATAAGAATTTAATTAGATCTAATGCATATGAAGTGCATTATCTGTGGTTTAAAATCTACCAGTTATAATAGTATGTAAGTTCAGTTGAGGTTTTAATTAATTAAAAAAAACTTTTTTGTTTTGTTTTTACGGTGTATTCACAGTAAATAGTATGATGATTTACCATGCACGATCATAATTATTAACATCAATGCCAGATCAGTCACGACTATCGCCAATCACAATTAATGAACTTCTACATGAGCGTCGTGCAGATGAATCACACTCCTACTTAAGGTTAATCGAATGCAGGTGATATTTCAAGGGCACCCAATTAAGCAAAACACTACGAAGGGAAGTTTACATTTTGTACCCAGACTTACACACATAATAAAGCGAAAGAAGTTAAAAAAAGGAATGTCATCTTTCTGCAGAAGTTCGCAGAGCTATGCATTATTATTATTACAATTAAGTCGCGCTCTGAGAAAACGGGAAATGCATGTGCGTAAATTGTCGTCCAAGATTAATTAGCCTGAGCAGTCCGCACAAGCAAATCAGGTACGAAACTGTCCGCCTTAACTGGATTTTCTTCAATAAGAGTCTTCCTTTAAACGAAAAATCAAATCAAATCGGAACGTGTCGTCCCTGATAAGCCTGTGATGCCTAAACAGGCTAATCTGGGACGACACTTGACGCAAACGCCTTAAACACATTTTTTGCCAGAGCGAGGCTTAATTATAAATCATTAACCGATTCTTACGAAGGCGACTTACCTTTCAACACGCCACCAAGCGTTTCAACCTTGGACTTCGAGTCTACACGCGCGGAATGTGGACTCTTCAGGAACAGGTTGTAGTCGAATATCGCGTTCGATACCTCGCCGTCATCGGCATCATCTACATCGTTGCTACGCAACCCGAAGAAAGAGTTCACACCATTTATTAGAAGCAACGTCACACACAGATTGAACAACAACTTCATGTTTATGCTAACTAAAACATGAATACACCTTTCACCATTCACGTTTCTTGTTGTTGTTGTTTTTGTTCTTACATACTAGTACCAGTAGTCTTATACGGATTACATCTTAGCTTAAAAGTTTGCTATTCTCTGGTGAAATAGTTTGCTATTCTCTGGTGAAATAGTTTGCTATTCTCTGGTGAAATAGTTTGCTATTCTCTGGTGAAATAGTTTGCTATTCTCTGGTGAAATAGTTTGCTATTCTCTGGTGAAATAGTTTGCTATTCTCTGGTGAAATACACAAGTTTGCTATTCTCTGGTGAAATACACACTTTTAACACAATCTTATTCCGGAATGTTCTATTACGACATGATTAAAATCATAGTGGTATTCGCGTGACAATTAGCGGTAATAATTCTACATGTATTTTTACGTCTGGCTGATTTACATTATATCCCCCAACAAATACCGTTTTATAATATTTTGAAGCACTATAGAGCAAGATACAAAATATCCGTCCAATTTATTGCGAGAGAGTCTCTTTCATGATATCGTACTGATAAGCCCAGCTTATCACGATTCTTATATAGGATTTCTGCCAAGCTCTTATCGAATTCGCAGCGTCTCGAATTACATTTCGCATCAACATCATATAAACATTTTGTTTTTGGGAAGAAATGTTGTTTATACAATTTGACTCTCTGTTATTGATGAATAGATATTTTACCCAGATTCATGCGCATATTATGAAAGGGGTCTTGTAAGAGGTCAATCATAAGTGACATAACAAAAATATTGCAATGAAGATAAATCACAGGGTTTCCGAAATTCCAATATGGATTTCAACCCTTACACCGGATGATGATGATGATGATGATGATGATGATGATGATGATGATGATGATGATGATGATGATGATGATGATGATGCTGCTGCTGCTGCTGCTGCTGCTGCTGCTGATGATGATGATGATGATGATGATGATGATGATGATGATGATGATGATGATGATGATGATGATGATGGTGGTGGTGATGATGAGGATGATGATGATGATGATGATGGTGATGATGGTGATGATGGTGATGATGATGATGATGATGATGATGATGATGATGATGATGATGATGATGATGATGATGATGATGATGATGATGATGATGATGATGATGATGAAAAACCTCAGGGCTCAACACTAACAGTTGTCCTATTGCCCATGGCAAGTAAAAGTTGGGTCCGGGCAAGTTATTTTATAAGCTAGTTGTCCGCCCAGGCAAGTGCAAAAAAGAACAAAGAGCATTAAATTTAGAATTTAATTAGACTATAATTGCTGTAATCATTTTGTTAAATGTGCAAAAATAAAAAAAGGTTTTGTGGTGTATCATTTTGATCTTCATTAAAAAATATGAGGCTTACAGTTAATGTGATATTACATGTTTGGGCAAGTGACTTTACGTTCAGGGCAAGTAGGTTTTCTAAGTACTTGCCCGGCAGGGCAAGTTGGTTTTTAGGTTAATGTTGAGCCCTGAACCTATGAACTAATTTTTTAATTCTTTGTGTACAAACGCGACATTCGGCTAAGTGTTCGCCGATTATCAACCAATGACTATTTTACTGTTACTCGATTCACAAATGTATACATAGTTTTCAAAAAAGTACAGTACTGTAAAGACTTAACATCTCGTATTGCATTTGTCCAGACTTTTACTTGGAAAGACTTATCATTCCCGTTAGCTGTAGTATTTTCCAAATTTTGAAACTATTTCAAATCATCATTGGTGACAGATGTGGAATTGTTATGTTTATTAATATTTGTAACAAATTACAATCCTAACATTGTGTACTATGTCAGTATAGAATAACCTGTACCTTTCCTATATTTATACATTGTGTGCATATTTTCGTTCGGGCAATATATTTACTCGCTTACATCAAATTCTTTGAGAAAAATAAGAAATGTAGATGAAATATCAGAAATTGCACGTTGTTATAATTATTGCATGAAACAGATCTGGTGTGTTTATTAATATTTTGCCCTGTATCTACACGAATAAACTCAAAATATATTTTATCATATTTAGTGATGTATGCGTTTGTAGAAATGTTTTGATGTTTATGCCACGTTCAGCATGTTTATTAAAATATTCCGTAAGTTTTTAGAATTGCATTAACGCAGTATGTTTGTACTCTTTTATATTACGTTAACCACATTACCATAATTATCACATGTTTAACTGTTCGTGTCACTCTCCTATTCTGACACATTGTCAGTATGTCGATGTCAGAATTGTCAACAGATTTTCAGCAATTTTAGCAAGATTTGTTTTTATTTCCAGAAACATATATCCTTGAAATTCCCAAATCAGAATTGGTCCTATCAGAGTAATACATCATTTAAAGATAGTCATTAAGGCCAGTATTTTGGTAATGTTTCTTGCCAATTCAGGGCCTCATTAGAGTGTTCTGGATTGTACTAGGTCTGACAGTTTCCCCTGTCACACAAACTGATGATACAGAAAGTGAAATTGACCTAACTGAAATATTCTTCAAGCAATCATTTGTATTGCACAACCAATTGTATTTGACAAAATTCTATCTCTATGATAATAATGACTTAACACAAATTGTAACAATCTTCTTTCTTCTTCTTTTCTTCTTTTATAATAATGGCTATGTTCAATACTGATACATAATAAAAATAAATTACATTATGGCCATGCGTGGGGGGTTATAAAGAAATAGATTTATAGGTTTCCAGAGTTACTCAATCCACTCAGGAAAATCCTATCAACAGTGATAAAAAAAGGTGCAAAACCTAACACCTTAAGCCCTTAAGACTTAAATATATACATATACAACTGTGCAATCATGTGATGTTTTCCATACTTTGTCCAAGTTATCTGTTGTTGCTATGGATACTGATATTTTATATGCATTTTAAAATAATAATTTATGAAATATTTAAAATATGTAAAATTATCTAAACTGAATATTAAGTCTCAACATTTTATTTTCACTAGATCTACAAATTCATCATGTCCTTTAAATTCTCCAGTTTATCTAAGGCAGAACTTCCACAAGTTATCAACTCCCTAGATATGGTCCCAAACGCTGGTAGTAATTTCAAAGACTCTTGAAATATCTTAAAAGAATCAATTCATACAGTGTTGCTAACCACTTGCAGTCTTAAGAGGAATAGGACTGAGGTTAGTTGATAATGTCATGTGCTTTTGTTCTGATAAGTTAAGGGGTGTTATTATTAAAATACATGTTGTTGGTTGCAATTAACCAAAAAATAAGATCGCAAGGTATTTGAAATGTGATTTACAGAAAAATAATTAAGTTTGCTATAGGATTGTTTATTTGTGAAAACTTGTGCTATATAAGCGTGCCAAAAAGATCATGGTATATAAGAAAACAGATATGCATAATAATAGTGCATTTCAGTGCATCAAATGCAGAATTTAATAACTTTATTTGCTAACTTACATTTTTTCCAATACTTGCTGAAAATGACAGCTTTAACTCACTCTTAAAACTTTATTATCATTAACAAAATTGTGCATTAGGTTAAAATATTATATTTGCCAACACCCTCACACAGTCACTTTTTATTTTCAGAATTGAAATGAGGAAGTAAGAAAGACAGGTGTGCTATAAAAAAATGTCTTGCCTCAGTTTGACTATCTCATAATGAACAAACCGTCACACACGCTATGGCTATGTTGTATAGCCAATTTCATCAATGCGGCCGATCGTGTGATCATGCCTATAGCCATTGTGCCCATGACTGATCAGTTCAAATGGGACATGCATGGCCAGGGCTGGGTTCTCAGCTCCTTTGCTGTCGGATACATTAGTAGCCAAGTAAGTTACCGTTAGCCTTTTCTTTTTGTTGGCTTTGGATGAAAATAATAGAAATTGGTATTCATTTATTATTTTATTTATAGAATTTGCTTAAATCCAGATATTTTTGTATAACTTTTTATCAGTTTCAAAAATGGTTTAATTGCAGATTTTTTTCATGATTGTAAATAAAGGCAGATGTTAAATATTATGAAGGTGACTGTCACGTGTTCATTTTCAGGTGATTGGTGCTAGTGCGACTCGCAAGTATGGAGGCAAGAACATGCTGACAATATCAGTGTTGCTGTGGTCCATGTCTACGTTCCTTGTTCCAATGTTTGCTCACTCCATATATGCACTCATCATTGGCAGAGTAATTCTTGGACTGGGGGAGGGGCTAGGTGAGTATACATGCTTTCACAATTGTCAAGAAATTGTTGAAACATATGATTTGTCCTATTACATCAAAAGCCTTAGTTTATACTGTATATTGTGCATTAAAATCTCCAAAAGCGCCTGACTTAGTCCTGATTGCCATTATTTATCAAAATTATTGCTTTCTATCAACATATGCAACTTTGAGAACAATTCCTAAATTACCTGTGTAACTGATTTTATTTATTGACAACCTTGACTGTGTCACTGTATGACTGTTTCAGGCTTGCCTACAATATTCCACATTTTCTCCCATGGTATCCCCAGTGAGGAGAGATCTCGGGCATTCGGCTACCTTGTTGCTCTAGGATCCATTGGCCAAACAGTAGCCTCTGTGGTAAATAAGCAGGCACTTCTTGTTCGATTTGGGCGTACATGCTTTGTGGGATTGTATTGAAGAAAAAATGAAGCCCCTTGTCCTATAAATGCAAACATTCTTCAACATGAAGAACCTTACAATTTCAAACTAATAAAAATGAACAATCTCTTAAGAAAACAGATGATAGTAATATAGTGGAAACCCTCTAATCCGGATCCTCTCTATACTGGAATCCTCTCTAAACCTAACAAATTGTCCGGTCCCATTTTTTTCCCTTTAAAACTATGCAGAAAATAGCTCCTCAGGACCGGAATCCCCTCAATTCCGAATACCTGTCATTCTTTGGATCAAAATTGGGTGATTCCATACATAATTGTACCTTTCAAAACCGGTCAGGACCGGTTTATTGCACCTGAGACCTAGATTAAAAAACATGTGAATAGAGGATTACAGACGTGTGAAATCACAAAACAATGAAAAGACTGGGCTTAATGCATGTATTTATGGTATAATTAGTTTTAAGGAAGTCGCTCCTTACCGAAAATCAAGTTTAGGCGGAAAGTGTCGTCCCTGATAAGCCTGTGCACAGGCTAATCTTGGACGACACTTTACGCACATGCATTAAGCCCAGTTTTCTCAGAACATGACACATAGAGTAACAAAATGTATACTTAACATATTTGATTCCAGGTGTGTCCCCACTTGAGCTGGCAGTGGATGTTCTACCTGTTTGGTGCTATTGGCTTCCTCTGGGTGTTTGTGTGGATCTACTGCTACAAGGAATGCAAGGGATCAGTTGACGAGGAGTTTCTACAACCACCTAAAGTACAGCTTATTGTCCCCTACCGGTAAAACCGGAGGGGACTTATGGTTTGCGCTCCGTCTGTCAGTCTGTCCGTCACACCATGTGGATCCTGCGATAACTTTAAAAGTTCTTCATATTTTTTCATGAAACTTGAAACATGGATAGATGGAAATATGGAGATAATGCATGTCATTTCATTTTGTTCCTACGTCAAGAATTCTGGTTGCTATGGCAGCAAATAAAATACAAATTACAGACAATGATGGAGTTTCACCGGTAGGGGACAATATTGCTTGGCAATCTCTTGTTTACGTATTGTTTACAGTTCTCCCTTGCAAAAACTTCAGTAACATCTCACAGAAGGACAATGCTCACTTGAAAAAACTTCTGCTGCCAATTTAAAACATTGCTGTGGTTGGTTGAAGAATATGACCCACAGGTGGGGCAAGTTTCTTTATGTGGCTGTAGTGAAACATTTTATACACAATTTTGTTATATTGTTCCTGAGATTTTTTGTTTTAATGTTGGCTCTGCCAAGTTCTAAAATGGTTTATTAACCATCACAAAAGTTTCTCAGGACAATACAGTTCCCTGAAGGTCTTTTGAGCAACCAACGGCCTCTTCTCATTAACAAGTTTTGAAGTGCTAAAGAGTGATCGTCTGGTTTTTATAAGCATATTGATTCTTTAAAATTAACTTACATTTCAAAATTGATATGACATCATTTGATTGCAAATTAAAGTTTATTGACAGCGATTTTTCATTCCCAATTGGGAAAAGTACTTGTACCATACCAAATGTGAAAAATCAGTGTGAAAAACCCTGAAATTGGGAAATTCCCGTTGTTAAATCTTCCAATTGGGAATTATAGTTTTTTTTAATTGCTTGGTATCTACATTCATTTTGGCTTGAAATGTTCAGTGTTAAGTGCTCATTTTATTTGTTAACTTGTAGATAATGCACTTTTGGAACAAAATTGATGGAATTCTCCTTCCTTTTGGGAATTTTTAGACAGCCATTGGGAATTTTGTAGTTTTTCTTAGATTGGGAAAGTACCTTTTACAGGTACTTTATAAAGAAGGGAAAAAATGGCTGATTTATATGAAATACATGCTGTATACATTTTTGGGTAATTTATATTCATGTAATATACTTCATATTTGTTATTCATACATCTGTTAAATATTTAACATTAATGAGTTCACAACCCCAAATGTTGACATTTTACATTTTGTGTAGAAGATAATTCCATGCTCTTTTGCAGGTCAATAATACAAATGTGAACTGGCGAGAATTTATAAACCACTGGCCGCTCTGGTCGATATACATTGCTCATTTCTCTATGAACTGGTCGAACTACATCATCATGCACTGGCTCCCAACGTACCTCACACGGTCCCTAGGTGCCGGGAAAGCACACATCATGCTGACTGCGGTGCCTTACGTTATGAACTCAGCAGTTGGCATGGGTGAGTTGTGTCTGGTATTTGTTTGCGAAACAAAACAATTATTTTTTGCCATTGTTTAAAGCACAGATTCCTTTCTCTTCTTTGTTTGTCCAATTTTAGGCATGAAGTGGTAATAGTGGTTGAATCACCATTGACAGATTGATTGACATCTGTCTGTCTGTGTCTGTCTGTCTGTCTGTCTGTCTGTCTGTCTGTCTGTCGAGACATCCTGGTTCAAAAGACTTTCTCTTATGCTTTTCAAAGTACACAATTCTATCTTGTATGTATAGTCCCTTATGAAGTTATGCATGTTTGATCTGTAGTAAAAATAACAAAAGTTATGCACTTTCAGTGCCCCGTGCATGTCACTCTAAAAAAGTTAAATAACTTGCACATACCTTACATGACAATGCAAATAGGCAAAACATGTGCGTGAACAAGTCAAAATTAAAGATACAGCATCACTAGTATTCATATTTTACCATGCTGATCATTAACTGCACAATTTAGATATTAATGTCACTTGTCTTAGTTTCTATGATATGACAGGGACAGAACCCTGTAGAAGCCCAGGATAAACTGGGCTTAATGCATACCGTAATTACTGTTTTAGGACACTTAAAAAGAAGAATATTTTTAGATGTCCTAAAATTTAGATATGGAAAATATAAAAAACAAAACGAAAAAGATGTCCAAAAATTTAGAGACAAGTATATAATATTTGTTTGACAATTATTATATTGAAATAAAAACTAAAATCTATGTGCAATAATTTTATCATGCTGTACTCTTCTTTCTCTGTTCCGGAGGGGACTTATGGTTTGCACTCTGTGTGTCCGTCAGTCAGTCAGTCTGTCACACTTTTCTGGATCCTGCGATAACTTTTACAGTTCTTCATATTTTTTCATGAAACTTGAAACATGGATAGATGGTAATATGGAGATTATGCATATCATTTCATTTCGTTCCTACGTCAAAAATTCTGGTTGCTATGGCAACAAATAGACTAGAAATACTGCTGAAAATGGTAGTTTTCTGGATCCTGCGATAACTTTAAAAAGTTTTTAATATTTTTTTATGAAACTTAAAACATGGGTAGATGGCAATATAGACATTATGCACGTAATTTCATTTCGTTCATACATAAAAAATTCTGGTTGCTATGGCAACAAATAGACTAGAAATACTGCTGAAAATGGTGGTTTTCTGGATCCTGTGATAACTTAAAGTTCTTCATATTTTTTCATGAAACTTGAAACATGAATAGATGGCAATATGGTCAAAATTATGCATGTCATCTCATTTCTATCCTACGTCAACAATTCTGGTTGCTATGGCAACAAATAGACTAGAAATACTGCTGAAAATGGTGGTTTTCTGGATCCTGCTATAAATTTAAAAGTTCTTAATATTTTTTCATGAAACTTCAAGCATGGAAAGATGGCAATATGGACATTTTGCTCGTCATTTTATTTCATTCCTACGTCAAAAATTATGGTTGCTATGGCAACAAATAGACTAGAAATACTGCTGAAAATGGTGGTTTTCTGGATCCTTCTTCATATTTTTTCATGAAACTTTAAACATGAATAGATGGCAATATGGACAAAATTATGCACGTCATCTCATTTCTATCCTACGTCAACAATTCTGGTTGCTATGGCAACAAATAGACTAGAAATACTGCTGAAAATGGTGGTTTTCTGGATCCTGCGATAACTTAAAAAGTTCTTCATATTTTTTCATGATACTTGAAACATGAATAGATGGCAATATGGACAAAATTATGCAGGTCATCTCATTTCTATCCTACGTCAACAATTCTGGTTGCTATGGCAACAAATAGACTAGAAATACTGCTGAAAATGGTGGTTTTCTGGATCCTGCTATAAATTTAAAAGTTCTTCATATGTTTTCATAAAACTTGAAATATGGATAGATGGCAATATGGACATTACGGCGTCATTTCATTTGATCCTACGTCAAAAATTCTGGTTGCTATGGCAACAAATTTAAAAAATAAATTCTGACTATGGTGGAATTTCTGGCAATGGTGGAGCCGGTAGGGGACATATATTGCTTGGCAATAGTCTTGTTAAATTAATGCAAGTAAAAAAGTAAAAACATTTAATATACTGCTTCCTTAATATATTATCACTTCAAATGCTGTTGGATGAAACCATTGTTTTACATGGTAATTTACCCAAAAACTTGGCGTAATTTCTGTATGTGTAAAGTGTCATCCTAGATTAGTCTGTATCTGTACAGGCTTATCAGAGACAACACTTTCCGCTCAACTGGAATTTCGTTTAAAAGGGAATTTCTTTAAAGGGGCCTTTTCACAGATTTTGGCACGTTTTGAAGTTTGTCAATAAATGCTTGATATTGATAAATGTAAACATTGGATCTAAAAAGCTCCAGTAAAAAACATTAATAAAATTAAAGAAAGAAAAATAAAGTAACCCGCAACTTGGCTCAACCACTGACCCCTGGAGTTAATGGAGTAAAAGTCTATCGCTTAGACCACTCTGCCAGTCTTCACACAATTATTGATGTATTTTATACTTTATATAAGCAATAGTATAACAAAATATAACAACAACAACAAAACTCTCCAAATTAATCAATTGTTTCGCGTTGCAACACTTTATTATTTTCAGGGTTTTTTTAATTGTAAAAAGATGCACATAATGGATTTTTTAGAGCATGGCAAATGTTCAGTATTACTGTTTCCTCACAAATATCATAACTACAACCAAAATTTGCGAATCTAAAACATTTATTTTTAATTTTTGTCAATTTTCCAAAGCGTGAAAAGGCCCCTTTAAACCAAAAATGTCAAAGTGTTGTCCCTGATATGCCCTTGCAGACTGCACAGGATAAACTGGGACCAAACATTAAGCACATGCATTAGACCCATTTTTCTCAGACAGAGGTTCATATCTTCTTCAGTGGCAGGCCACTGCGCAGACTCGTTGATCACACGACGCAAGTGGACTGTGCTGTCTGTACGACGGCTGATGACCAGCATAGGGCTCCTGGGACCCGGCCTCTTTATTCTCTTCTTCAGCGCCGTCGATAACCTTCCTCTTGCTGTCTTGTAAGTGTAAATCCTCCTTTTATATGGCTTCAATAGCATGGCCACAACGCTTAACAATGAAAGGTAATGTATTGCAAGAATTTAATATAAAACTGTGGCATTTCGCTCACACACTACATTCGGCACAATATTATAAGACTTCTATAGAAGTATGAAATAGTAAATGAAACTGCTAGGCAATACGTAAAATGTATATCCTTTAAGTGTAGATTTGCAAGTACTTTTTTCATCCCCTAAGATAAATGCATTCCTGTGTTATTGCAATAGAACATAAATGAAAAAGAGAGTTATTAGTATTGTGACCAAGCTCCAGTTATAGTGTGATACAGTTTAATATCTACTTTCCATGTTTCAGTTTTGTGACGGTGTGTCTGGGACTGAGTGCATGCAATTCCTCTGGACATCTGAGTAACCACGCAGAAGTGGCACCAAGTCATGCAGGCATCACCTTCGCCATCTCCAATACTCTTGTAAGTGCTCGCCTCAGGCATGTAACATGATTGTCATAGTAATGTAGAAACCAATCAGGTATATGAGATCCTTATAATACATAATAATCCAAAATAAAGGCTGTACAAAATAGTGTGTGACGAATGCTAGTTTATCAAAATTTCTGTAGGTACAAATGGCAAGTGTCAAGAATAGTTATGAACCATGGTCCACAGCAAACAATTTGCCACGATTGCTCTCATTTTATATTCTGGATTCATGCAACTTGGTGCTCTTTTCATATTCTCATGTGTCAACCTGCAGCATCTCCAATACATTTGCATGTGCGTGCAAATGGTGCAGAGATACTGGTCAGGCCAAAACAAACGACGTTTGTTTCCACTTGCTTAACTCCCGCAAATAGGCTAGGTAATAGGATTGAAATATGCCCAACAACTACATACATTCATCCGTTCAAAATTAGACTTAATGATTTATAGTTAATCAATTAAGGTAAACACTCAAAAGGTATAAGCATTGGTCGGTTGAGACTTAGTTTGAAACTAAGATAAATGATTGTATTGTTGCGTCTTAATGTAAAGAGAACATTATTATATTCTCTTTTCAGGCAACTATTCCTGGCATTCTCTGTGGTCCACTCACAGCAGAGTTGGTTACCAGCAGCGGTGGTCGTTGGTTACCGGTGTTTGTGATAGCAGCAGGCGTGAACTTTGTTGGCTGCATTGTGTACGTCAGTCAAAGTGCCGCTAGTCAACTGTTGTAGCACTTGCCAAAGGGTCGGTGCAGAACTTGTCAGTGAACAAATAGTGATGTTGCCAATATTTATTTGCGTCAAATTTGTCTGTGTTTTTTTAAAGTAAAATATTTGTTAGGGTCTCGTGTGAAACTAGTGCAGCTAGAACGCACTGGCACTTCTGGCAGTTGTGGAACTGTTAACATTGCTCTTGCCTTTATATTTTTGCCAAATTTGTATGTGTAAAAAAAAATAATATTTTTATAAATGTGTAGTGTGTTACATAAAAACTACAATACATTGTTGCTGATGTAGAAATGTTTAGCAGGAACAATAGTTTCACTCTCCGTTTGTCTTGTTAATCTTGGCCAATTGATTTGAGAGTTTGAATTAAACAAAGATGGCTGAGTAGCATTGATGGGTTTTACATAATTTGAATGCAAGCAATGAAAAAAAATACCTAAAGAAAGTTGTTTTATGTAATCATTTCTGCTCTTACTGAATAATAGGAAAATGGAAATATTTTATATTCCAATGAAGAGAAATCCTGTACTTACTGTTTTGAACATACGTTGAAAAAAATATAGAAAATGACTTTAGGAATTGTTGTGCTGTAAGTGTTTTTGTATTGTATACTTAAAGGCATTCAAAGTCGTCTATAAATTTGCACCTAATATTGTATATGTACTTATTGTTTATGTTCAGGCTCTACCAATACTTTTTCACTGACTTGTGCTGTACTGATCTACATTTTGAGGAGTGAGCATGAAACAAATGTACCATGCTCCGGGAAAACGGCGCTTAATGCATGCTTGTTTAGTGTCCTCTTTTATTTTTCTGTTAGGATTGCACAGGCTAATCTGAGGAGAATCTTTTGACACATGCATTAACCCACATTTTTCCAGAGTGGACATGTGTGATAGTGACACTAGAAGCAGATGCAATTGTTTCACACTTAACACATAACATATGAGTCATGTTCTGAGAAAACTGGGCATAATGCATGTGCGTAAAGTGTTGTCCCAGATTAGCCTGTGCGGTCTGCACTGGCTTATCAGGGACGAAACTTTCTGCTTTTATGGTATTTTTAGTAATTTCAAGGAAGTCCCTGCTTACCGAAAATGAAGTTTAGGCGGAAAGTGTCGTCCCTGATTAGCTTGTGCGGACTGCACAGGCTAATCTGGGACGACACTTTACGCACATGCATTATGCCCAGTTTTATCAGAACACAACTCATATTATTACGGTTATTTCAGAGGTTTTATTGAGTGCTTTCATAGGTATCCATGTAGTTGTGCACAGGAGCTTGTGTGATATTTAACTAACTTGGTACTGTCTGTGTACATAGTTTTGACAGTTTTAGGTTATGAAACATTACAGTATCTTCTGGATGGTGCCACTAGAGTTACATGTGTTGCCTACTGGGTTGTTAACCCGCCTGTTTGTGTTTTATCACATTGTGGAATAGTAATTCATCATTTACACCAATCTGTATCAAATTAAGTTAAAACTTTGTGCTCGATTATGTGTACTCATTTTCGCCATGATTTCTTTCCATCATGTTCAGTTTCTTTTTTGCAAGAGAGAACAACCTTAAAGAAGAGGCTTCAAAGACAAGCGTTTAAGTGAACTTATTGCAGCATTTATAGATATCTGAAGATTTTGTTTTGTTGGTTCCGTATTATTCAGTTTGAGTTAACACCAAGAATTTTAAACATAGATTATATACACATGTACATAGAATGATGAAAAAAGGGAAAAGCTTATACTTATAGTGTATATAGCAATATGTATTCATATGAATATGGATATAATTTTCAATAATGTGATTACTATTGCACAGAAGCAGGTCATATTACATAAACATTATCACTGTTGTTAAATTTCTGGACCATTTGTGTACCGTGCATGTTATTGAACAAATTTTTGCAATGTATTATCATGTTGTTAGATCATGTAAGAATAGACTCTTGTTGACTTTTTAAAATAAATGTTTAAAAGAGAGCTTCGTTATGTAGTGTAGATCTATAGTTTATATTTCCCTTCTTGTTTTTGGTGCACCAAATCGGTTGTTTTTAATATGTTCCATTCTTGTTTTACACATGTTACTCGTCATTATTTCTGTGTATTTTCACATTTTACAGAAATGTTATTTATGTTATTATATGGATAATAAAGGTAAATACATCTATAAGTCATGCTAAGTCTGCTTTGTTAATGTATGCAGCAATTTAGTCTGAATTGTTATTGATATTTAATCACTTTTAGTTACAAATATATAGTATTGATATTGTATGATTCTACTCAATTGAAGTAAGATGCTAACATGTAATTTATTTTATTGAGGAATAGCGATATAATAGCCTTTTAAGCATGTTAGATAACTGCAGCTTCACTTTTGCACTATTCCGTTTATTGTGCATTTAATATAAGTTAGACATTAACTCATACATGTATCAGTGTTAGTTCTTTATCTGACAGTTTGTGAATAGAAACTCATTTAAAACACTGCAAGTGTATTCAAGGAAATACGTGTTTTTAAGAAGTATAAATACAAACAAGCACAAACATTGCAAAAATATGGCTAGTGCAAAACACAACAACAGGTCATTAAAAATTATATGGTATTCCTGCAAAAGAATCTAAATATTCAATCTCAATATCAATTGAGAAAATAATTTTTTAATGAAATGGGATTTCATTTGTTGTTGTGCCGTCAGTTTATTGTGATCAATTATAGACTTAATAACTGAGAGGAGGGTGATCAAAAGTCCCATTTAATGATTTATTATTTCTGTGGCGCAATTTCTCAAAGGCTGTCTGTTGTTTCTGTCATGGAGCATGTTAAAAAGTAAAGAACAGCAGTAACCTGTAAATCTCAGGGTTTCAATAATGTCCATTTCCAAAAGAACTGCTTTTTTTCATAATCTATAATCTCTGTGTATATTTCTATATTATCTTTACTACCACATCTTACCACACAAGTCGATTCCTTTGAAATCACTTTTTTGTGACTTCTTCTGAATTAAATTGAATATGTATTTATTTATACAATCTTCAATGTACATAGGAAATTTATGAATAAAAAATGTGTGAACCATGCTTAATTTTGGATCTGCACTTTTTGCTCATTTGCTCTCTGTAATGCTTTTAAAGTATATGTGATTTTGTGATCAAATGTTTGTATTGCAGACTCATAAAGTGAGATTATTGTGTAGAAATCTGTTTTCATTTCTTTTCGGCCAAAATGAGGGCTTGTTTGTTTGCTTATAAATACCCGTGTTGTTACCGTTTACCCACAAATGTCAACTGAACTTAATATTGGCATTCATAATAAGTAGATTTCATAACTGATAGCTTCCTGTATCTGCATTTTATATTGTTTGAAAGAAGCTTCCACATATATACTAGATTGCAAATGTTCTTTATCCTAACGCTGTATAGCTTAATCAAGAAAATTCAGGGGAAAGTGTCTGCTATACTACTTGTCATAATATCAGCGTCCCTGTAATGTTTTGGTAAAGGTTAACATGCAACAATGCGATATCACTGTTTCCACTACAGATATTCAATTGAAACTTAAATCGTATGTTAAGGGTAGTTGTGTGAAGTCACGGACCATGTTTCATAACTCTTCATGTCCATTTTAGAAGAAAAATGACACTTTATGTACTTAACAAATTCTGGTTTATGTTTACTATATTTACTATGTATATGTATATTTCAATAAAACCTTTATGTACATATGTTGAAAGGGTCAATATAAACATTCACTGACTAGGAACCATAACAGTGACCAGATGTTAAACAGGATTATGCCCCCTTTTGAAATTACAAAAGACCAGTAATATAATGATATAATAAAATTGAAATAAGTATAATGTTTATGTTTAACAAGTGCATATCTCTGTAAATTCTACAGATTTTCAATCGAAAACTTTTACATATTTTTTTTTATCATAATGCTAGGTCACAGACCAATGCCCATACGTCTAATGCGATAAGGCAGATAATGCCTCTTTTTGTACTAAGAAATTTCTTGTAAAAGTGTGCCTGCAACAGCTTGTATCTCCATCTGACATGAAAACTTAGCAGTTGGTTAGAATTAAACCATTTGGGTCAAGGTCACTGTGTCAAAAAATGTAAACATATGTAGTTTATGAAAGTTTGTGTTCAAAAGTTCAATTAGAATGAGTATCTTGTGCTTTCATGCAGACCTAGGTTGGGATTACATTTGGGGCCAGTTGGGTCAAGGTCACATGTTGACAGCTTATATGCAGACCTTGCTTTAAAATCAGTGAAATTGAGCTGAATTAATCAGTAAAAAATTGAAAAATATTTTTGTTTTGCCATACATACTTTTCGTGTTTTACTTTTCGTGTTTAAAATTATAAATGTTCATCTTTTACTTTGTGTATTTAATATAATATAACAGATATTAATTTAATTTCAATTATGTCTTTGTGGTCTTTATATCAAGTGACTGACAGAAACGTACACTATACTATCAAATTTGAAAGAATATGGCATAAGAGCATGCTGTCTTAGAACAACTGTTTTTTCCTGCATGCATTAGCACATTCTCTGTGCACTTACTGTATATTGAATTCAATGAGGGAAATTTTTGTTTTGGTAGTTCTCATGTAAGCTTATAACTTAACAAAGCTGTCTCTACTGACCAAAGTCTGCATGTACATGTATATATATATATTTCTATTATGTTGTTAAATTATGTTAAATCCCATCAACTGTTGACCAAGCCAGTATCTATGTCTTCGAATGTCCAGTTATTTAATGACTCAAGTTATGTGAAACAATGTCTTATGCTTTATGCAGTCTCTAGACCAGCCTGGCATTTAATTAAAACATCAAACCTTGTATTACTTTATAATGGACAGAGTCTCCTTACCAGACTTTAATTGCATAGGCTGGTCTGGAGCGGCGCTGGGAGCATATGAGTCGTGTTCTTAGAAAACTGGGTATAATGCATGTGCGTAAAGTGTCGTCCCAGATTAGCCTGTGCAGTCCGCACAGGCTAATCAGGGACGACACTTTCCGCCTAAATTGGGTTTTTGCTAAGAAGAGATTGCATTTAAACGAAAAATGTCATAAAAGCGAAGTGTCGTTCCTGTTTAGCCTGTGTGGACTGCACAGGCTAATCTGGGACGACTCTTTAGGCACATGCATTATGCCCAGTTTTCTCAGAACACGACTCATTTGCTCTTAGATCCATTTTTGCATGACGTGGCTGAAGTATCGACCAACATTTGCCATGCTTGGAATTGAGCTGTGTGGCATATAATCTGTTGCTTATTTTTTATAAACATTGTACTTTGCAACCATTTTAATCATCATGTGTATTTAATTGTTCATACATGATCAAATAAAATTTATAACATGGTTTGTGGTCATGTATTTATTTATTTATTTTCATGCCCCCGGATCGAATGATCGGGGGCATATTGTTTTTGGCCTGTCAGTCTGTCATTCTGTCTCAAAACTTTAACCTTTTTAAAGTTTTGCGACAACTTTTGCAATATTGAAGATAGCAACTTGATATTTGGCATGCATCTGTATCTCATGAAGCTGCACATTTTGAGTGGTGAAAGGTCAAGGTCATCCTTCAAGGTCAAAAGTCAAAAAATACAATCCAAGGGAAGTAATAAGCTTTAAAAGGGAGATAATTTCTAAACCTGTCAAATGATATATTGAAATTTTATTTCAAAGCGGCGAAATAAGGGGCATTGTGTTTCTGACAAACACTTTTCTTGTTTGTTTTATTTTTATTTGTTTTATTTTTAGGGTTGAGGGGGGGGGGGGGTACAGAAGTAAAGGGCTTCCTTTTGTTAAGTTAAGGTCTTCCTTTTGTTTTCTAGTTGCAATATCACTGTTTAAAATATAGCAGCATGATCATTACTGTACTATTACATAATTTCTTTAAAAGGTTACAGGTCACAGCGTTCAGTTTACAAATGCACACTTTTCCTGGTACATTTGGTTTACCAGTATTTAGTGCACATGTGTATACAATAAATGACAACTCCCCTACTTGAATCAAAGGAGTCCCGTTCTGAGAAAACAAGGCATAATGCAGGTGAATAAAGTGTCGTCCCAGATTAGCCTGTGCAGTCCGCACAGGCTTATCAGGGCCGACACTTTCCGCCTAAATTGAATTTTTGCTAAAAAGAGACTTCATTCAAACGAAACTTGTCATACAAGCGGAAAGTGTCGTCCCTGATTAGCCTGTGCGGATTGCACAGGCTAATCTGGGACGACACTTTACGCACATGCATTATGCCGAGTTCTCTCAGAACATGACTCAAAGGTAGGATTTGAATGGCCACAGAAAAAATTTCATGACAAATCCCCACATAAGTTAAATAGCAAGGCTGGGGATCAAAGTAGCCGTTATCAGATTTCTAAGGTCTTTTTAACAGGTCGCCGTGGTGTAATGGATATGGTGTCCGCCTAGCGACCGGGATGTCACGGGTTCGATCCCCGCTGTGGGAGCGTTCTTTCTATCTCCCATATAGACACCAAGTACTGGTTCTAGGCCCAGGAAACAGACTCGAGAGCATTTCAAATAAGTAGGAATTACTTTCTATGCAATTGAGCTTAAATAAATAGGTTTAAACTAAATCAGATTTCTAGTCCAGCACTCTACCAATTTAAATAGCAAATAGACTGGTTATATAACAACTAATTGAGTGACACCACTCCTCACCTTATTAGCAAAAGAACTTTTACATTAGAGTATTGGGATTGTTCTTGTTTAGTGGATGATAATTCTGAAAGGAATGATGTCCAGGTTTGAAAACTAGCAAATTTCCCCAACCCCATAATTAATTGAAAATTCCCACATTTGCATTTTTTCGGATTGGGATATAATGCTAGATGGGGAATGTGCGTTGTGCGTTTTATCAACATGATTCTCTTTTATTTCGGGCTTAGGGCTTTAATAATGGAGGGGGAATGTTTGTTAACCCTGAATGTTTCTTACCCTTTTATTGCTGGGGTAAGGGCATAAGGCTAGAGAGCGGAATGCTTGTACATGAGCCAGGCAGAATGTTTGTTAACCCTGCTCATGTGGGAACGAGAGTATACCTTATTCTGTAGTATTTGTTAAATACTGGAGAATGGTGGAATTTTTGTTTAACCAACATAATTCTTCTCCTTTCATCTTTCCCCTTTCACAACAGTAGTGAGGGTATAATAATGGAGGCGGCAAAATTCTTTTACATTGGTGATGGGCTAAATATTGTTTACCCTGCATGATTTTTCCCCTTTCATTATGGGGTGAAGGCATAATGCTGGAGTGGGAAATTTTGATAATACTTGAGAGGGAAAGAACGTTTGTTTATCCTGCTTGATTTTCCCTTTTCTTTGTGGTAGTGTGGGTATAATGCTGGAGAAAGTTAGAATGTTTGTTTACCCTCCAAGATTCCTTCCTTTATATTGCCGGGTATCCTCTGTGCAATTCTTACATTGTGTTATGTTTTAGTAGAATTTATTGGAATGTTGTGAAGAAATCCGTGTTATACTATATTTACAGGTACATTTGTTAAGCAAAAAAAAAAAAAAAAAATATTTTTTTTATATATATTTAAATGTTGCAGGTAAGTTTCTTACACTGAAATCTCAGTTCAAACAGTGAGACATTGCAACTTACAAGAAATTACATACCAATTAATGAAATACAGTCATGTATACATGCATAAAACATGTACATACCAATGTACATATAATAATCTTAAATTGAAACTTAAATTCTATTCATCTGTTCATCTGCAGAATGTCTCAACCCAATTGTATTAAAATGTTAAACAAAACATAACACGCTGATTCATTTATGGATAACACAATCCAGCCATCAATTCTTTCAATCACTAAATGTTGTCCTATTTCCTCTTTCCCTGTTGATTGAAATTGAACGTTTGCCCCTGTGCAGCTCCGGGTGTAAAACTGCCAGATCCAAACTGGGTGGCCCCTTGTGGAGAGCCAGCCTGGAAGCCTTCTTGGCTGAAGCCATTCTGAGTTGATCCGCCACCCTGTGAGAAACCATCCTGGGTTAATCCACCCTGTGGGTCCATTGGCTGGAAACTCTGACCTCCCTGGGGACCGAAGCCTGTCTGAGGGGTGGCAGGTCTGCCTGCAGCAGGCCTAACTTGCCCGAAACCTACAGGCCCAAATCCGCCACTCTGGGGACCGGGCCCAAAACCGGGTGTTAAAGTGCCGGGTCCAAATAGGGTGGATCCCTGTGGGGAACCAGGCCCCTGAAAGCCACCTTGGTTGAAGCTATTCTGAGTTGGTCCGCTACCCTGTGCGAATCCACCCTGTGGGAAACCGCCAGTCATGAACCCACCCTGTTGGTCAATAGGCTGGAAACTTTGTCCTCCTTGGGGACTGAAGCCCGTCTGAGGGTTGGGGGGTCTGCCAGCAGCAGACTGACCTTGCCCAAAACCTATAGGCCCAAAGCCCTGTGGACCAGGCCCAAAACCGTTCATGTCAGTTGAACCAGATGGATCAATTCGGCCAAATCCAGGCCGTCCACCTGTTTGTGGGAATCCAAGGGGAGGAATGCCGCCAATTGGACCGCCGAAATTGGGTCTTTGGTCATTGGGTCCAGTTTGAGCTCCAAAACCAAAGGGGTTTTGACCTGGACCAAATGGGCCCGGGAACGGACCGCCTCCAACTGTCGGTCCGCCAGGTCCAATACCGCCTTGTGGGACCATGCCTGGCGGGAAGCCACTTCCGGGTTGACCAGGGAACGGTCCCATGGGTCCGGTTCCCGGGCCTCCCTGGCCCATGTCTATGTTTGTGTTCATCGCAAACGGATCAATCCTGTTTTCCGGCATCAGGCCCGTCCTCGCTGAAATAAAAGATCGCAACTTTCAATTTTGGTTTCAATTGTATTACATTAATTGAATATTGAAATTTTGGTACAGGTGACACTAACATAAACTTTCTATTTTATTTTTTTTATAGGCCCATGAAACGGACTCGAGGGCGTTTCTATAAGCCTAAGGCTTTCGATGCAATCGAGCTTAAGTAATAAGTTTAAACTAATGAACCGTACATGTCAAGACGCGGTATTTTAATCGGTCTGACAGTGAATCGGCATACGTCCATGAAACGTGTAATTGAATTCAAATGCAAAAGAGTGTTTGGTGTGTGGTATATTATGGTTAAATTATGTCAATTTGAACCATCATTAAACTGTAGGCGGAACAATCCAACCGGAATTATCGAAGCGCACGGGATGATCCGGATAAGCATTTTACGCACGAGCATTCGGCTCACGTACATAACAAACCACACGTACCCATGTTCTGTATATCGGCAGCTGACATCGGATTGTACCAGTTGGCGGCAGTAGTGCGCCCAATGACGCAGCAGGCGATGGGCGTCCGCGTGTTTCCGTTCACGCGACTGTCACGTGAGCCACCCACACCCTCGTCGTCACGCTCGAGCTTGATCTGACAGAAACAAACAACCATACGTGGCAAAATGTTTTGTTGTGCATAATCAATACTTGGAAGATATGGGATGTGAAATGTTCATCGTTTGCATAACTTATACTGTTCCAAGGAGTTATTCCGCCTTTACTTATTTGTGTGCTGAGTTAATGCCCCTGTATTGTGTCTTGTGGTTTGGTTATCGGTCACTTAAAATATCACATTAAATAAAGGGCATCATGCTAGTTTTATGTTTCTCACCAGCTAGTGCAGCGGAAGTTTTGCTTTGTTTATTTGTAAACGTACTTTTCTAAACAAACAAGAATGGCATGCCATGTCGTTCATTACATATATTCCAGATTAGACAATACTACACTATACAACTACTTGATTTGACACCTACTGGATTAGTCAAATACTGAATATGCAACGCTTATACTAATAGATAAAAAGAGGTACTTTCTTACACGAAGTTGTTCATTTAGTAATTGAGAGATGCATGACACTTTACTATATTATTGTACATATATGACCAAGGTCAATATGTATGGGCTAAATTTAGCTAATTCAAAATTTTAAACAAGCATCTTAAATTTATATGTAGAACTGGCCATAATTGTCTTAGAAAGTATGCAAATCTGACATTTCTGTTATTTGAATGCACACTGTTCAATTATACAATTGTCGTAAGATGTAACGACAGTGTTATATCTAATTACTCTAAATCAAAGCACTGGAAAACATATAATACTGACTACGAACGATCTTCCGACGATATCGTTAGTGCCCTCTAGCGCGATAACCCCGTCAACAAACTGTGTGGATACCAGGCCGTCGGTGGACTGTCGGATGTTACCAAGGTTACCCACGTGACGGAGGCTGCAATTTAGTTTCGGAGTTTTATTTAACCCATTTATGCCTAGTGGACTCTCCCATCCTTCTAAATTGGATCAATTTATTTCGAAAATTAGGGATGTCTAGTATATTTATTTCTTTATTTAGAATATTTCTTACAGAAATCCTTTTAAGCAAACAACGCAGACCCTGATGAGACACCGCATCATGCGGCGTCTCACCTGGGTCTATGCTGTTTGCCATTTATGCCTTTTTTCTAGACGCTAGGCATAAATGGATTAATGGTACCTAGTGAAATTTATTGAGAATATTACATGTTTGTATGTATGGTGTTGTATCGAACGAGTTCATTATGTGGTGTTGTATTCCCTGAGCCCGCATGCAAGTTAAGTCTAGTAAAATGCCATTTATTTATTCATGCCAATCAACGTTGCAAAATAATAAAACATTACAATATTTGGCCGCAGCAATTAAATGATTTCCGAATACAAATAAGAAAAACTAAGTAAATAAGATCAGATATTCAGTTTTATCAAGATAATCAAGAAGCTGAAGAGCAAGAGTAAGTGAGATAATTAGAAAGGCTAACTTGTGTCATTTTATAGGCATTCGGGGCGAATGAAATACGCTGTCACACAATTAACAAGTGCGACTGACAGAATAGTATTCCGTTTCCCCAGCCGTATAAAAGGGAAACTGAGAAATACGGAATTCCTATCTATTGCTTGTACTTAATAATTGAAATAACTAATTGCTATTGTGACTATACTTATTAGTATTTAATATAAATAAATATCACTCACATAAATTCTTTTTAATTACCTATTAATTTAGCGGAAATATGTGTCTAACTTTCTTTATTTATCAGTTTTGTGAATATACTAGATCTATATGTATATAAACCTATATCGAGACTCCGATTGTTTCCAATTTTACATGGTAATACATACTATGCAAAGTTCCTTTGCGACCCGTGCTGGGTATTGCCCGGGTTGAAGTGGGGTCCCACACGCGAGCATCCGGCCCCAATGTCCCCGTAGTCGTGCACGTGGATCCCGCGCTCCACCTCGCTACTGGCCACCGGAAGTCCGGAAAGCTGGAGGCGCACCTGCACCTGCTGCTGGCCCTCGCCTAGCAACTAAAATAAATGGAAAATAACTTGACTTATACACGTACATAGTATGCGGTTTACTACTTATTTAATACATGTTGAATTATGAGATGTACCATCACTTTTTTCAACTTATGTAAATCAAACATCTATTAATACGTTTGTTTATAAACCACACGCACATTCTTACTTACGTGCTAATTTGAAGTCTTATATTGCATTAGGATCAAACTATTGAAGGCCGGTGTGTCATGCAAGTTGCTATTTGCTATATGATAGTTCCTTAATGCCAGTTGCTAGTTGTCGGTTCCTACGCCATTTGTTTATTGCCAGATGATAACTGCCAGTTACTATAGGATAGTTGTTTTGCTTATATATGAACGTAATCTGTTCAATGCCAGTTGCTTACAGTCAACTCCTGATTTCTTTATTATTTTGTGAATTTCCTACGACGAAAGTGAACTGACAGTTTAAACGTCAAACAAATGATGATCGAGTTGAATACAACCGCCGTTTCTCAATATGTTTTGCTGTCCGTCCCCGTATTCAGAAATCACCATGCTAAAATATTTGAGTTCGTAAGAAGTTACCAAATAGATCAGAAAGTATGACAAGTTAATTCATTTTCTTTTCCGTTTTCTTTGTAGTAAGTAGCAATTGGACGTCAGCAATTGGGATCTGTCATGGTGCACCTGACTTCCACAAATAAGCCATTAGTAACATGCATTTATTAACTGGCATATGCCAATTAGCGACTAGCAATTTGTAATTAGCAATTGGAATGGAACACATGACTTCTATAAACTATTAATATGTAGCTAGCATTAAGTAACTTGAACTGCGCAAGCGGCATAAATCAACTTGCAATTGGCAAGTACCAACTGGAATGATAATAAGCAGCTGACATACATCAAGTATCAATTGGCAATAACCTACAGGTATGGCACATCGGCCTTCCGTAGCAAATATAACTGAAAATACACTGAGAGATAAATGGAACATATTGTACCAGATGGTGCGTATGAAAACCTCAACGCGTATGTAAAAGTGATTAAATGAATGTCTATTTTGATTCAAATTGCACACCATAAACATGCCTTCACTTGTTTTTGACCATTCAGGAGAAAAACCGGCTGTACAGGTTACCGGTAAGTTCAGATAAATATATGGCAATAACTCTATTGATTCAAGTGTGAATTGGCTGTTGTTGTTTAAAGGGGCATTTTCACGTTTTGGTATATTGACAAAAATATTTAAAAAAATGCTTCAGATTCGCAAATTTTCGTTATAGTTATGACATTTGCGAGGACACAGTAATATTGAACATTTACCATGCTATAAAATATCCATTATATGCATCTTTTGACGATTTAAAACCCTGAAAAGTATAAAGCGTTGCAACGCGAAACGATTAAATAATTTGGAGAAATCTGTTGTTGTCCTTATATTTTGTGAACTACGAGGATTGCTTATATAAAATATAAAATACATCACTCATTGTATGAGCACGGATGGTCTCAGCGATAGACTTTTACTCCAGGGGTCAGTGGTTCGAGCCCAGTTGAGGATTACTTTTTTTCTTTCTTTAATTTTATTATTGTTTTTTTTTTACTGGAGCTTTTAAGATCCAATGTTTAACTTTATCAATATAAAGCATTTAATAAAAAACTTCAATACATGCCAAAATCTGTGAAAAGGCCCCTTTAAAACCGGTATATTATATTTACTTTTATTATATTTAACATGTTTAATAAGTTAATGAAGATTAATTTAGTTTTAATTACAAATCTACGGTACTTCCGGAAACTGCTTTGCGATTTACTATTTTATTCTATTTATAACTAATTGTATTTGTTATTTGTTTACAAAACGCAGGTTCAATATTGTTTTACTTCAACGTTTTATTTAATCGTTAGTTATAACTAATAATTAGCTTGCTAAACTGTAACCTCCATTAAATCAATTATCAATATATGCATATAGTGGTCAACATACAGTTGTAAGAACCCCATATATTGCCAGCTTACAGGTCAGTAACCGTTATGAGCAAATGCATTATTTCTTCCATGTATCGATGTCAATAAACTGTTGTTATGTGACCTTTATATGATCTTTTAATGAATATACGCGTGTAAAGTATAAAAGTGACTCCATATCTGTCCATTTTATTAGAAATACAACAGTTTATTGATGTCCAGCATTTATTTCTTTATTTTTGTGTATCTGTACAATAATATAAAGTGTTTGAATGGTATGTAAATATGGTTTCAAGTAAAACATCACACGTATCATTGTACATGTATTTGTTATCTACCACACAAGCAAACGTAAGTTAATCTTAGGTGTATTATTTAATTTTAAAACATCAAATAAAATACGTATATAGGCGAGTTCTTTGTGTAGCGGCAAATCTATATTATTTAGTTAGCAGCGCATTTTTTTATACGATTGTATATGTCCGTTTTGATGTTTATTCAGCTCAAATAAGCCAAAGAACGGTCAGTGCTTACTAATGGACATGGCAGCCTTCTTGGATACTTCCAGCTCCCATGTTTAGCAACAGTGACATTCAATTAAGTATACTCCGGAACAGTACGTTTTATCAGCCGATTTTTGCATAGTCAAATATTGGCATGTAATAAATAGGAAAGTATATTGGATCATTAGCGAACTATT
The DNA here is from genome assembly GCF_020536995.1 of Dreissena polymorpha. Lineage (NCBI taxonomy): Eukaryota > Metazoa > Mollusca > Bivalvia > Myida > Dreissenidae > Dreissena > Dreissena polymorpha. The sequence goes on along the minus strand of NC_068370.1, from coordinate 16,106,424 downwards.
CATGTCATATTATGGTTATTTTATTTATTTTGATTTTACTGGTAAAACTGTATTTAAATAATGGGATTGGCGATTTAAACAATGTCACTTTGCCATGACGCCAATGTTCCATGTTTTCGTCGTGGTTTCATCCGTACCCTAGAGCAAGAAGCGGTGGTTAAAAACAGTATGACACACCATGGTGATTCATTCAAATCAAAAACATATACGCATATGAATATTTTGATCGATTATTGCTGCGTAACCTGAAGGTGATTATATATGTAAGGGAAATACCGTCGATATGAAATATTTTGTGTGTTTGTATAAAACGTCAGTTCGCCGTGGGATTTCTACTTTTAGGTTCAATCGCCATTCCGTAATTTATATTATACAAAAGCATGGTAACGTAAACATTTAAAGAGGGCCCCACACATCGATATATGAGGGTTTCCTGAACCAAATATGCATTTTAATACCGAATACATTATGTCAGATAACTAACTAGACGAATGCAAAAAAGTAAACACCAAACTCCATGATACTCTATCATTCAATCAAAGTTGTAAAAGGTTTGTCACATGTACTTTAAACGCATGAAAGGACTTCATATCTATCCCACTTACGAACTGTCGGAAGTCCACACGCCCCTTCACGGTGGTCCACGTGTCATTGAAGGTGCAAGAGGCGTACCGAAAGTTGTTTGGGTTGCGCGCAAGGGTCGCCATCATCATTGCCATGGGCGACATAGGGGGTGCTGAAAATGACGTTGACAATTAGAGTCCCTGTAACGCAAGGCGGAATGACAGTTTCCATTTTAACGCAGAATGCAAATGCAAAATACGTGTATCCCATATATTTATTTCATATGTAACAAACGTTTAAGAATTAAAAACGATTATGACTTTAAAAAAATATATTTAAAAACACGGATATATCAATCATACTTTGGAGATGAGAAAACATCACATATCTCGTGCACATTTATAACTTATAGATGTAACATACGGATTTTATAAGTATTTTGTTATCAAACTACCGGTATTCATACAACTCGCTTTGAAATTACCAAGATCTAGTTTTGGTAGTATTGGACTGATTCAGATATATTATGACAAGACTAGCAAAATACTTCAAAAGAAAAACAAAACGACCCCCAGCCTTATTTGTACATTTGACGATTGGTTATTTCGGCTGTCAGTGTTCGAAAATGTGTTAATAAATTAATACAAATAATAGTGAGAAAATGGTGGCAAATAGAACTGTTAAGCAAACATAAACGTAGTTGATGCACTGATTTAATACATATAAGACAAATTACATATAAAATATCTCACTCATTCCAGGTGGCATTCCGGGTCCCTGTTGGAAACCAAACGGTGGTTGTCCGATGCCGCCGGTGGGGCCCATGCCGACTCCGGCCCCGGGGAAGTCCCCGGGCCCTCCCTGTGTGGGCATACCCGGACCCTGGCCTCCTAGCGGCGGCGGCCGGAACTGACCTTGAGCAAGCGTCCCGACAACGAAAAGTGTCACAAAATATACGGCGGATAAGCCCATATTTGTTTTGTATAACATAAATAATTGAGAATATTGTAATATTAACTAATATAACTACGATTTAATTTGAGATTTTAACGTAAACACGTATTCCAATGCGTTTGTTAGTTATCAATCACTGTAATTATCCAAAATGATCGATACTTTTCTAATATAACCATCAGATGCTCGTCATATTTTAGTGAGCGAAATCATTAAGCCAAGGGGCGGGGTTATGAATGACTGACGTTGGAAATTGACATAAATTGACGTTTGTTATTGACGTTACGGAAAGGACTATGTAATTACACAATCAAAACAGCTCGCTACGTCGACTTGGTTTTGTTATAAACAGTTTTATGATTGGTCATTAACTGGTAATTAAATTCGTTGGGAGCGGAGAAAAGGCAAGTGTTGGTAAATAATAAATTATCATTAAATATGATAGTCGTCATGTACATAACAGTCAAACAGTGACGAGAACACGGTTTGTATTCTTAAGTGCCATACTTTTGTCACCTTTTTGTGTCGGTGCACGATTCTATGAAGGGTTTATTGCGTGTTTATTTGAACTAACAATGCTATCAATTCCCACAAAAAAAAGGGTTTGGTGCTCGATTACCATAATGCGCATGGGTCGATCAAGGAGACCGACAGGCACGGTGTAGTCCAGCCACTATCCCAGCGACATTCCCACGGTAACGTGATTAGAGTCTTCATGCAATATACTTTGCTGCCTGTTGTATTCATTTAAGACAGTACGTACTACTTAGCCGTGGACTAGTGTATGGAAAGCGGCTAGTTAGACTCACAATCCAAGTGTTGCATGTTCGAGTCCCCTCTATGAAGTACAGTGTATAATATGAAATATACAGATCTAATACATAACTATTAACTCTTTGACGTAAAATTTAAATCCATGAACATTGAACTAAGTACTTTTCCAAGTCAATTAAAGACCCAGACGTTGGGTACGTCCTCTCTTTCACAATGTTCACCCAGCTTTTTTCCTGACGGCCGCGACGGCGACCTCTCTCTATTATGTCATGATGCACTTTCTTGCACTGTCATGCTTGGTGACGTACAAACCAAGCCAGCTTTCTTCGTTTGACGGACCACAGCAGTACTAGTACCATCATTGGGCAGGTTTGCTTTTATGTACTTGAAGCTGTTCACTTCTTCTAGACTCTCGCCGTTAATGATAATTTCTGCACTGATGTTGTTCGTGCTGTTCATCCTGATCTTCGACTTCTCCGTGCTGACCTCCATTCCGTATGCTCCTTCTTTTTCAGAGTCTTTTGGTGAGATTATGTCATCAGCGAATTTCAAGTTGGAGATGGGGGCGGTCCAGAGATGGGTCTGCCATCGATGAAGATAGAGGTGTGGTGGTGTTAGAGAGTCTCCTGCAATATCTTATCGAGGAAAATGTTAGAGGACGGGTGAAAGCAAACATGCACGATGAATTCATACTCGGAATCCCAATATTAATAGTGTGTATAGTTTAGTTTTTCACTACCAAACTTGGAAAAAAAAACAGTTCTATCAGTTAATTCAGTGTATTTTGCAATATGCTATCTTAATATCCACAGTATTTTGATATATTAATATTAATATTAATAGGGATTTCTGGGGATTTCGGTAATTACGGGTATTTTGGTATTTCTACGCACCGATATCGGTCTTATCAACCATCTGTCCATTGAGGAGTACTGCGGCTTTGCTTTTTCTGTACAGTTCTGGGATAACTCGCAACTGCACTTTGTCAACAATGAACCCTCTAATAACCTGCCATAAGTCATTGTGCCACATGAAGATCTCTTCCACTGTCTCCCCCAAGCTCTGGATCATTGGCCTTATTTTTTTTATCAGGATGATACATACATGTAGCATTACTTTTCTGATATGGCTTATGCATCAGTAATTCTGGCAAAGCTTGAGGTTGTCCTCGAGGGTAGGGGTATGAATAGACTTTGTCCACTCCTTCAGCTAATTCTTCATTTCCTCGATCTTCTGGTTTAGTGCCGTCCTTGCCTCTCCACCATGCTCAACTCAGAAGGGATAATGTGCACTCCCAGACTTTACCCTGCCTTCAATCTGCGCACTTTCTCCTAAACCTCTGCATTAAGTATGGACGTACTGTCGTCGCCCTCTTTCTGGTCTTAGATCGTTCTGAAGGAGACCTCTATGACTACGCACTTTTACCAGGCTGCACAAAGCCTCATGTGCTAGAGGCTAGTAAGGCTCGATTGTTCATTATCTATACTAAAACGTACCCGGGAATTTAACGATAAATCGGTCGTTGTTGGCTATTTTTTTTTTCATTTATTATGTTCATATTTTTGACAATTGTCTGTTAAATGGCCTCTATATTATAAAAACTTATACTCAAAAAGCATGTTCATGCAGTTTTTTTTAAAGAGAAGTTTGTTAAAGATAATCAATATCGCTTTACGGCAATCAAAAGTGCGTTTGACGACAACGGATTTTTGGCGGGAATACAACTCGGGTACTGTCTAATATCGACCGGTACGTTTAAGTATATTTACCGTACCCGGGGTACATGTGAGTATACTTAAGAGTACCCGGGGTACATGTAAGTAGTACCCGAGCCGACAATGACCAATCGAGCGCTAGTAAGATGATTATGGTTAACTGGGGAGCCTGCAACACCTGGGTTAAGGCCAAGCTATACCACAACAGCATGGCTGTGTACATCATAAAAAAGGATGAATTAATGATTTGTGTAAAGGTCTGTTAATATATATTTCAGTGAATGTATATCTGAGCTATGGGATTATAAAGGAAACACAGGTGTTCATGAGATTAAGCACATGTTTATTTACAGTTACATCACAGACAATATGTAACATAATGTCTCCAAAACATGATCAAAACAATTTTTTCATATCAATACATACAATTAGATGGATAAATAGCATGAACAACAAGAGCTTTGTCACTAACAAAACAGTAGTCCCCTACCAAGTTAATGTTGTTGGGAGTATGAATAGGACCTCCATACGTTTCATCAACCTAGCCATGGTACTTACTAGTTATCGCAAAATGCAAATGTAAGGTCCAAATGTTTCAATTATTTCTATAGCAAAAGCAACCCAGTTATGGTCTGACAAATAAACTGAGATACCAACCATGTTCATCATATGGCCCTATATCCACATACCACGTATCATCAACATAGGGTAAATACTTTTGAAGTTTTTGCAGCATTCAGATTTTACTGTTCACATATCTCTGTAACCAAAGCAACCAAAGATGTTGTCTTACATGAAATAAAATACATATTCCAAATACAGCCTTCTATCCACATACCAAGTTTCAGCAACATCTTAAGTACTTTGTGAGTTATCGAAGGATCCAGATTCAGATGGACACTCTGACAGACAGACAGACACTCAGACGGACTAGGGCTACACGTACAGAACTATGCAGTTACACCAGTAGGGGCTTATACATTTAAAATACAGATCATAAGTATGTAATATAATAAATACCAATACATCTCTGTTTTCTTATTCAATAATTAATAGCAATAATTCTACCATGTTGGAAATAGTTCCAATTTATGGCTTACTGCAAGTCACTTAAAAAATGTCTAGCATAAAATATATATTCTTCTAAACAACTGCATGGCTTAATTGTAAAGAAATAAATTTCTGAAATAAAAACACAATAAAAGGGAACTTGTAGATAGTGTAATAATCAACAAGAGCCTTGTTTTCGAAACACAACGCCCCCTACTGCAATTTGAAGCCGCACGGCAGCTATTTTAGAAACAAGGTTATATTTTGAATGTAAAGGTCACAGTGACCTTGACCTTTGACCTAGTGACCTGATATCATGTTTGATTGTAGATCTCAATGAGATGCATGCACATGTGAAGTTTAAAGAACATAGACCAAAGAGTTTTCATTTTATGAGCAAAGTTTAAAGTTTTGGGACAGACACACACATACAATGACAGACAGACAGACAGGCCAAAAACAATATTCCCCATGATCATTCGATCTGGGGGCATAAAAACAATTCCAGCATAGCTAGTAAATAAATGGAATATTGCAATTCCCTAACCTATTATTGCTTAAAGAATATAACAAATGCAACAGCAATGGTCCCAGAACCCAAATATTGTCAAAAGTGAGTTATTTCCCTTTGATTATAAAACTTGTGTTCATAACTGCATATATTTTTTTTAAGAGGAACAACATTATAGCATCGTTTATAAATTCTTTGTTGGATTTATATAATTAATATAATTAGTTTATTTCTCTAACGCAAGGACATTGAATAAAACAATGAAAATTCGATCTGAAATGTTCATTTAATATGTACAAATGAAAAGTCTATTTGTGTGTGCAAAAACAGGACATTTTTAAGCATATACCATTCTGTATGCAAGAGATATTTCTGTTAGTTTGGATAACAACCTTTCGTTATGTTTCCTTTCACATTGTTAACACTAATTGTATTGAGTCTACTATAGGAATGTTGCACAAAGTGATGTTTGCATCACTAATTCAAAGTATCATAAATAATTCACAACACATTTGAAAGAGAACACTAGAGAACAATAGTCATAAACATAAATGATTGTACAACAATACAACAGTATGAGGTGCAACGCAAATTCCTAATGTCTCTATTACAGCAATTACCATAAATTTGGCACATTCTAGATCAGTGAATTATGGACATTTCCATAAAGCATCCCCATGCAGGCAATCTGCATCACCAAAGTGGGAGGGTTCCTATTGCATGTTGTGGGACAAGCAGCACAACACAATAGAAGTTTTGTACCAGAAAAAAACTCATCATATTCAAGAGCAGTATAATCAAAACCAGATAAAAGTGCAACATTTTGTTGTAAATACAGTAATTGTTGCTAAGTAACCATGAAAAAAGCCTCTGGCATATGAAGTTATTTCCAAGACTGTTTTTGAATAATCGTTTTTGCAAAATGGTTTTAAGAAATGTCTTAAAGCTAACGAAAAGAAAACACGTAAACGCTGTATTCATTGGAAAAAGAACTTTATGAATATTATTTTTACAGGGCTTTGAATACAAATATAGGTCAGACAGGTTTTATTCTCTCTGAACACAAACTTGGATGAATATATTTATATGTCAATGAAAGGTTAACTGTAGAACTAGTGAATGCAATTCCATGAATGCCATGTAAGACAGAAAACAAGTGTACAGATTTGTTTCGCACAAGAGTCCCCTATTGTATTCATTCAAGGAATGATCAAAACAACTTACAATATTTGTTTGGAATGACAAAAATCAAAATGTTGTTACAATATAATATTTATTTGATAGGTCTAAAAACCTTTTACATCATTGTGACTGTCATTTGCTTGTTACCAAGATATCAGCTGTTAAGTGCCTCTGTATTCACTCTGAAAACTAGTGATTTATAACCATACAAACATCCCTAACATTGTGCCACAAATGTATAGAAGAATGTTTATAACTTAAATGCAGACTGTAACACATGAGAAAACAACAAATAAATACTGATAGTTTTAAACTGTCCCTAACACACCAGGAAAATGTCATAATGCGTCACAGACTGAAAATGCTGTATCTTTTCAATGAAATATCTAAGCTGGCCAAAGTTAACACAATTCTTAAACGATCCTTTAAACATTTTGAAATATAAATTGAATAATTATTGCAATCATATCCAGCTGCAATTCTTATCAATACAGAAAATACAACAATTTTTCCATGGGGTTATAACATTTGATGAGAGTATTCTCTATAGATCTCTTTCTGCCTCCGACTCTTGTAACACCACAGGGTACACAACAACTTCAGCTGGAATTATAACAAGTTACTATACTAAACAACGGAGACTATAAGACCGGTCTCTTTCATTTACTCTTACTCTTACTGTCCAGTTCAAGTGATTGCCACTCTTCATCCTCACCGTCCGCCCAAGTATCATTGTCCCAGTTGTTTGCCTCATTGTCTCGTACACTATTGCTAGATTCATTGATATCCAAGTCCAACAAATTGCCCACAAGAGGTTCTTTGGCCTCCTTTGTTGGTTTCTTACTAGGTTTCGCCGCCGACACTTTCACCGGCTCCCAGTCTCCATTATTCCAGTCATCACTGTCAGCAGACTGTGTTTTCATGTACTCCTTCTTTTTCATGTTTTGACTAGATTTTATCGACTTCTTCTGCTTCCCATCTACGTCATTCCAGCTATCATTCCACCCGTCAGGATCAGTGTTCCTATTTTTAGCAGCCTTATTTTTGGTAGACTTTGATTTGTCGTCGTCGTTTAGCCAGTCCTCAAGTGCCTGTTCTTGCTGGTTCTCGTTCCAGTTCGTCTTGTCGTCTGTCCACCCGCCCCAATCATCCTCGTCTGTTAGAAGCTTGCGCTGACTGTCTCTGAAATATTGCAACCAAACGTGTTACTCAAATTCGACATCAGCAGGAGCTGGTATACCATATCACAGTAAAGTACACAGAAAATTATTTTGGAGGACAGAAGAAACATGATATCTCCCAACCCTCCACAATATTTTTGTATAAACTATTAGGAAAACATAATAACAAAATTAATATTTTCTTATGGAAGAATGATAGCATTTTATCGATGTTCAAATCAAGTTATATCGCACATAAGGTAAGTGTACATTTAGGATCTCAACAACAAGTACTACACTGTCAAGCAATCTAACTGTAACTGCAGAACTATCCTCATAAGTGGAATTTTGTACATGACACAAAGATATTTTTCGTAAATTCGAACAGTTCTACAATACTAAAATTTTCTCCATATACAAGCCATTTAAAACAAAGACCAATCAATCGGGTAGATTTAAGGTATTTTTTACATAAAACATGTACAGTGGAAATTTGGGCATGACAGGAAGAGGATTGTTTTCATTGAAGTTCTACAGATTTGGCAATACTAAACTGTCCTCCATCAATCCCCATACACCAACCATAAAAAACAAAGGCCAATCAATGAATCTGTAAGCTCCTACCCCTGGTGTGTGGGTGTTCCCCCGCCCAGGAGTGATGATTTCTCGCCCGGGCTCGTGTCCACTGTGTTCAGGGTGGTCTTGGGCTCCCCCCACAGGCTCTGCAGGTTACCCCAGCCCTTGGCACCCACAGACGACAGCTGAAACAACACATACACAAATATTTTAATATTAACTGCAAAATTATTGAGAAATCGACATATGTATAATGGATACTGTCAATATGTTGGTTAAAGCCAATATGGCAACATGCACAATTGGTCTTACTGGCAATTTCTCCACTGTAAGCCAGAGGACCCAATCAGCATATGTGTAATATCAAGGTGGGTAGCTAATTAAAGCACAATTTCCATTCTATACAGTGTATAAATGAGCAAAGCAGAACTAACGGGCAAAACACCTTTCCAGGTTTCCCCAGTAGACATTGAAACCGTGTCCTACTTATTGTTGAAACATTAATTTTTATTTATCACTTTTTTACAAATACTTCTCAAACAAGAAACCGTCGGAGACGGGTGATGCTCCCCAAATTTTTTTTTTGTCACAATATTGCACTATATATTCAGATAAAAGGAAACGTCTTGAGGAGCATAACTTTGGACAAAATAATACGATGGATGGTTTAGCAACTTACAAATTTCAAAGGGTCATAACTCTCTAAATAAATCATCTAACCAGAACCCACAAATAACATGCGCATCTCCTCAAGGTAGTTAAGCTGCCCATAAAGCTTATTGAATTCCAGTCAGTAGTTGGGAAGAAATAGCCCTGACAAGAATTGCACTATATGTATGTAGTTTATAGAAAATTTAAGAGCCATAACTCTGTGAAAAATCATCCGACCATAACTGTCTGATAATATGCACATCTCCTGTTGGTAGTGAAGCTTCCCATAAAGTTTCATTGAATTCCTGTAATAAGCTGCTGAGAGATAGCTCGGACAAGAATTGCACTATATGTACAATGGAAAATTTCAAAGGGCCATAACTCTGTGAAATATCATCCGACGAGAACCGGCTGATAATATGCACATCTCCTCTTGGTAGTGAAGCTTCCCATAAAGTTTCATTGAATTCCGGTCATTAGTTGCTGAGAAATAGCCCGGACAAGAATTGCACTTTATGTACAGTTAATGGAAAATTTCAAAGGGCCATAACTCTGTGAAAAATCATTCGACCAGAACCGGCTGATAATATGCACATCTCCTCTTGGTAGTGAAGCTTCCCATAAAGTTTAATTGAATTCCGGTCATTAATTGCTGAGAAATAGCCCGGACAAAAATTGAGCACGGTCAGACGAACACACGGATGAATAGACGAAGGGGCGACTATATGCTCCCCCCAAAAATTTTGGGGCAGCATAAAAACTGACACTTTCTGCCTAAACTAGATTTTTTGAAGAAGAGACTTTCTTTAATTGAGAAATATCATTAAAACGAAAAGTGTTGGAAAGTGAGCACAGCTCATATATATTTGCATAAGATCAGTGGCAACTATATGAGCCACGTTATGACATTCCAACTGAACAATTATATGGACTGACAGTGACCCACCTTTGAGGCAAATCCACTCATTGATTCTCCAACGTCATTCAGCAGTGTGCCTTGATTCACCTGAAGCAAATAAAAACATGCTATATTGTATATTTTTGAAAGCAAACAATTTCAATAATATAAGCGAAAGCATCAAGAATAGGGTTATGTTTAATGAACATTCCTTCACAGCATCATGAAAGGGATCTTATTTTTCAAACAAAACTTTTTAATCTATTTCACCAGGTTGCACAGTTCTGAGATTGAAAATCAGTGTTAAACATTTTTATTTTTTCTTGTGAAAGTTTATTTCTTATAGTATATCAAAAAAGCAAAAAAGATGTACTTCTCAATTCATGTTAAGTATTTTGTTTCCAAAAAGTTTACCTTGCAAGAAGATTTTAGTGAAAACATATTCCCCAACTTTTGAACACTGATGACAACAAATAGCAAACTTTATGCCACAACACAGTTGTCATAAACCAAACAAAAAAAACTTCCAAAACACCCCTATATATTTATAACTATATATCTAGAAGTTACTGCAAAAATACACTAAAAAAACTTGCCATTAACTGACTTCAGTTTGTCAAAATTCCTTCATCAGCTGTGAGTCATGTGGTTAGTATACTGGTACATATATGAGTAATATCCAATCAAATTAGTATTTACAAATTTGCTGAATAATAAAAATGATAGCATAGCTGGTCACAATTGCTGCTGTTATGATTCTCTTGCAATAAAACATGAATGAGAAATGATAAATGTAAAATGTGTGGTATTCACATGATTCAAGTTAACACTGAGTCTAGGTTACTGGTAGTATGGGGACTAAATGAAGACATGACTCTTAAGGTAGTGCACCTCTAATGATTTCCCGCGATTTCTTCGAAGGTTGAAGAGCCTACTATTAGGTGCCGTAGCCTAGTGGTTAAGGCGATAGACTAGAAATCTTTTGGGATATCCCCGCGCAGGTTCGAATCCTGCCGACGACGTATACTTTTTTGCGACGCGTTTTATTTATTTTCTAACGTAATTTGATTTAATATGGCATATAAGCTATATTTATTGTTAAATATGTTGCAATTTTTATGCACATTCTTCAATTATTAAAATTAAAACACCGTTATGGCGAAATTGGGTGATTTACTGTTGAAAATACGAACCATGCATGTTGCATTTTTATTTTTATTTCAAAAAGTAAACGGTAAATCTGTCTATTTCTTGGTATTTTGCTGTATATAGTGTTTCGATAAAAACCAAGTCTAAAATATGACTTAAATGATACTATTTTGAATTTTATGACACTTTGTTTTTAACCGACCCAATTTTTACTTGGCTGAAATCACTTACATTTCATGGCGCTCTTCCATAGATAAAAATTTGTAAAAAATTAATGTCTGTAAAAGAATACTTATTTCATCTTGTTTAAACTTTAAACACCTTTACAGCATCTGTACACACCAACTGCATGCCCATATTTGGAAATTTGAATGAATTATGGAACTTTTATATACCCCAGGGGTGAAAATAAACTGGACAAAAGCCCAGCGTGGGGATGGTTTTGAAAAAATCGGTATATTTTTTTAAAAAGCATGGAAAGCCTACCTACAAATTTGCATGTAGTTCAGTGAAATGATGCTGAATAAGAAAATTATTAATTAGATTATATTTGGATATGTGCCCATTAGAGGTGCACTACCTTAAGTCAGAATGCTAAGCCTAGGAGAATATTATTGTGAATAGGGCTAAGGTAACTGTATATGTCAGAAGTTGAAAATTTTACACTATTTTTAACATACAGACTGTGCAACTGTGCTGCAAAATGGATTACATATCACATGGAAACGCAGAAATGACAAAAAAGCTGTTCTTTTATAATTCAATTTAACTGCTTTAGCAACTTAGCCCATTTATCTTTTGCCTAAAGTAAATAATATTTGTGCAGATTATTCGAAATAAGATGATAATGTTATCAAAGGTTTCCATAATAAAACTCTCATGAGAGTGCAAATCCTTGCTTATGCATGCCAACTAAAATATCTTTATTTCTGTTAGTCTTTCAAACTAAAACTATGAATGAATAATTGTGTACTTCCAAGCTATTACCAGTATGCATCATCATTTTTTGCAAACATTTTCAGGAAACAATACACTCTGTTGTTATATGTAAGCCTTTATTATATGACATTATTGTATATGTTTGCAGCAAAATTAAACAAAAACATAATATGATCTTTGAGAGGATCAGTGGAACGAGTCTTTGTTTGGAACTGAATCAAGAGGAAAGGATGGTTGGAGATACAAGATCGGGTAGGCAGTCATGTGAGTTGCAAATGCAGGGGTTTCATTAACTTTAAAAGTAGGCGGATGACTAATAAAACTTAGACGGGATATATAAGAGTTTTTTTAACCCTTTTCCACTTAGATACTTATTTTGACGCATTTGCAGAACCTTAGAAAGATAAATATAATTAAACAACTTTCTTACTGGATTCAATTTTTTAATTACATCATTTCCAACCCTGAGATACTGATGAGCTGCAAACAGCATAAAATATGAACAGACTGCGAGTTACTCGCAGGCTGTTCTGGTTTTATGCTGTTTGCACATAGCCATTTCCATTTTCCTTTTGAGTGGGAAAGGGTTAACTAATGCTTTGAAAAGAAGGCCGATGTTGAGAAAATTTTTGGTAAAAACAGCAGGGTGATTTAACCTCCTACAGTCCTACTAGGTCTTACAGGTCTCAATGAAACCTCTGCAAAAAGAGGTGACAATGGATGCCAAATCTTAAATTCTTGTTCACTTTTAGATACGATAGATTGAAAACTGTTGCACTGAGGCTATCCTTTCGGAAAAGGGGAGGGGAATAAAATCATACCAGATTACGAGTGACCAATTTTCAGGAAAATGAGCTAAGCTGTAACCATTCCTTTTTGTCCTGCAGGCTTTGGTGTAGAGAGCAGGGTGATGGGTATGGGATTGTCCCTTTAACCTGTTCGGGATGAAGGGCCAAGGATAAGTCTGTTGATCATTGACAAGGTGGGAGTAAGTGTGCAGTCTTATCTCATTAATTTTAGAAGAGGTGAAGAGCATGACTTACCACAGGTTAGATGGTGGTAGATGTGATGCAGAATAATGTTTTTAAGCAAAAGTTGACAGGCCATGGGTAAGAGTGTGTGGGGCTGTAGGACGATGGAGTCTAACATTATTTTTAAGAGATATTGGCATGTGGGGGCAAAGCCCTTTTAGACAAGTGGGTTGGGAGCAGGGGTCACAGGGTGAGGCTAAAGTTACATACCTTTTCTTTGGTTGGTTTCAAAACAGTCTCGTTGACAGTGCTGGTCAGCTCTAGAGTTTTGTCCTTAGCTACATGGGCAACTTTGGAGGCCTGAAAAGAAAACAAATACAACAGTTATGAAACATGCTTGAAGAAATACACGGCAATAAGGTCATTTTGCAACAATAGCACTTAATTGTAAATATCAAATTAAGAACCTGAGCATACTCAAATTTGTACTGATGGCAATATAACCTAAATAAGAAGCCTTGTAAAAAGTGTAGCTTGAGTTACAAGTTTCTCTGGAAAGTGCGAGACAAAAACCCAAACAATCTTTTTGCAAAAAGACCGCAAATATCTGACTTGCTACAAACTACCATAAATCTAACACACCTTTAGTAAATCCTGATAAGGTTTCCTCTTAAAAACATCTTTTTCTCAAAAATAACTAACACCTTTTAAAACCATATGTAATACACCACCAAAAGACATTCAGTAAGCTATTTCCTCCTAGAAAATAATGTGTAATGAAAGGAAGTCGCCCCATGGCAATTCTGTGTCAAACTTCAATTATTTTTAAGTAAATTCATGTTGGACCAAGCACATGTAAAAATGCCAGAGGCACATGAGTATGCTGTTATAATGGTACACTCCATCAGACAATATTTTATGTACACTTTATAAACATGTTATTACATTAATTTGGTACTTGAATACAAGCAATTATGCATTGACATGTGCCAATTAAGATTGATAAACTAAATATTTATTTTGTTCGATTCAATTAACCCTTTTCCAATTAGATACCTATTTTGACGCATTTGTAGTCCCATAGAAAGTTAAATTTAATTAAACACCTTTCTACCTATATTTACGTTTTGAAGGCTTCATTTTTAACACTGATATACTGATGAGCAGCAAACAGCATAAAACCTGAACAGACAGCGAGTTACTTGCAGGCTGTTCTGGTTATATGTTGTTTGCACATAGCCATTTTCACTTTGCTTCTGAGTGAGAGAGGGTTCAATGTATTGAAGAAAACTTGTCCATGATATGTTACTAAAAATAACTATATTTATTTGTGTTTAAAGCAAAGAACATTGAAATTTAAAATTTGCAAAATTTGATAGGATTCAAAAGTTGCTTATTTTGCTAGTTTATCTGTGCCACTAGCTCAGCTGTCGGAAGACAGAATGCTTATCTATTTTTCTGCAATATTTATATAGTATATAAGACAATCAAAATGAATAAGATTGTCAACTTCGTACCAATGAATTAAGTTGAATATTTACCAATTAAGTAACTAAGTTTATTAAACTTTGCATGCAAGGTCTGCATATATTATAAGCTACTCACACAAATTATTACACCACAATACTTCCCACATGACTATTCAGCAGAAACCATTTTATTTACATTGAGTAACAATGACATTGATCAAATTTGTCCCAAATGCAATCACAACCTATGTCTGAACGTAAGCTACAGACAGACAAAATTACAGCACAATACTGCCATCTAAGCTCAAGTTATTGAGTAGAAACTCTGTTCTTATATGTTGTCACAGAGACCCTAAAAGCCCAAAATGGATACTCTCTATAGATCAACATGTAACCTACATACAAAATAGTAGCACAATATCTCCATCCTAACTGAAGTAAGGCTAGTATTCCATCTGTCCGTATCCGCATCCACATATCCGCATCAGCAAAAAATAGAACAATTTGAAATGCACAGCGCTTATTCCATTCATCCGCATCAGCATATCCACATCAACAATAGGCATCCGCAAAAGAATAATCAAGTGAGCATTCTAATGCGGATGCGGACAAGATACGGACGGCATTAAGCACGATGAGGAAAGCTGTTATCTCAAAAATCAACTGAAAAACTAATCAAACCCGTGAACAATTACCCCGGATTATACAACCAACGCAGTTCTACATATCGGGACTCTGATTTCACTTCAAATGTTTAAAAAAGCATAACCAGGACACTAGAAGAAGATGTTTTAGGTATTAACTATTTGTATTCTTTTACAGACAGAAAAATGATATGTACCTTATATCTACTTCAATTCACGCTTGTCCTTCGTAATAATTATCTCTATAATAATTTTCAGTTTTATCCATATATTTCTTTTCCCAAAAAAGAAAGATACGTTCGACGTATGCGGATAAATAGAATATAGCGTCCGTATTATGATTTTGAGGATACGAATGCGGATAGATGGAATAATAGCCAAACTTCATGCAAACTTTTAATACACAGTGACCTTGACCTTCACCACACTCGCCCAAGTGCAACCGCATGCTAGGTGTAAATGTCAGCTAGTTATATTATATCAATTGTTGCACACAAACATTTCCTGATTTTTTTTTAGGTACATAAAGGGGCATAATTTAACTAATTGCAGGTAAGAGTTATGGAACTTGATCTGTGGTCTTGAATGATTATCCCTTAAACATGTTTTAAGTTTGCATGGAATACCTATAGTAGAAGGGTGATATGGAGATTTTGTACTTTTACTTTAACCAGAGGATAACACAGACAATTAGTGAGTAGTAAAGCTCGGACTACCGGTACTCAGTAAATAGTCGAGCTTAAAATGCAAAAAAAAACAACATGGAATGCAATAATATGCAATGCTGGACAGCTGTTCACAACTTTGTGCTCAGGTGAGGTAATTACAGAACTTTGGATCCAAAAAAGCCCAATTATAAGCTTTCAGTCATATAAAAAATCATTTCATTACATCCAATTAATACAATACCATTAAAACCTGAGTAATTGTTAGCACATATACCATTCATATTATGAATAATGAACTGATGACATCAAACTAATGAAATACCCCTGGTAATGAATTACAGCAGATGATCACATCAGCCACATATAATGCTCGAAATAATGAAATACAACAACAGATAATTACATCAGATTCTATCCATGTAATCCTTCAAACAAGAGCTGATGAATGTTTCACTCTATACTTCTCCCTGGGGCATACAATGGCCTTTCTGGAAAACATATATGGCTTGTTCAGCAGCAAACATAAATGTCAGAGTATGCTTTATTAGAGTATGAGGTCATATTTCCTCATTGGCACTAGGAGAAATAGCCAGAAGTACAATGGCATTTATAGATGCAGTATTTACAAGGGGAAACCATATTTTGGTCACCAGGGCAGTCAGCACCTGCTCACACATTTCCTGGGTAAGCTGGTTCACTAGGACTAAGTGACTAACAACTTACCTACTTGGGTAAGAGTTAGAGAGAGATAATTGCCACAATTTTTTTTATCAATCCCAAGAAAATGGAAAAATACACTTGAAAAAACTAGCTTGAACAGTTTTGTCTTTACTAAATCGCATTCAAATCCTTATGTTGATTGAAATTGTGTTCCTTTTAAGTATTTAGTAATGTAAAAGATACAATGTCAAACATTTTCACAATTAAAAGAAGTACACTCATGTTATGATTTTCACTTACAAGTAATATTACAAATGGCTGCTCAATCTGTGGGAGTAAAATGAATGAATATAAAGCAACAGAACAGCAGAATAACACAATAGTACAAAAGTTGTATATAACATAAATAACTCTGAATCTATAACAACCGCAGAATCACTTAGCAAGCACACCAATATAATTATCACCAGCAACTCCGACCCTGAACTAACTCATTCCCCCACCAAAAGGCACTTCCAATAATCGGAACAGATTACTCCTGGGATTATTCCATACATGGCTCACCCACCATTATTCCCTTCTCTCTCTGTCTTGTTTTTTACAGACAAGAATGATTTTTGAATAAATGTGTATGGTGTTTGTTTCACATGCAATTTATTTGGTTATGTGTTGTTTAGTTTGGACAACATGTTAACAAATATTCATGTTGGTCATATCAGGGAATCATATATTAAAACTCAGGTGAAACCTTATTAAAACATAATTTAAAATCTAACTAGAGCTTTGTCACAGACCTGACGAAAACCCCCACATGCCGCATTGACACATAATATTTTGCATGTCGTCTTCACAAAAAACAGCGGACACCATGCTCAATTTTTAAAACGTACTAAGTGACCCCTTGACCTAGTTTTTGACCCAGAAAGGCCCATGTTCTACCTTGGCCTTAAGATCATCTCCATAAAACTTCTGACCAAGTTTGGTGAAGATCTGATGTAAACTACTTGAATTAGAGAGCGGACACCATGCTGAATGTTAAAAAATGCACTAAGTGACCCCGTGACCTAGTTTTAGGCCCAGCATGGCCCATGTTCAAACTTGTCCTAGAGATCATTTAGATAAAATTTGTGACCAAGTTTGGTGAGGATTGGATGAAAACTACTTGAACAAGGGCTGTTTGTAAAACATGCACGCCCCCCATATGGGCTGTCCGTTGTAGTGGCAGCCATTGTGTGAATACGATTTTTGTTACTGTGACCTTGACCTTTGACCTAGTGACCTGAAAATCAATAGGGGTCATCTGCGGGTCACGATCAATCTACCTATGAAGTGTCATGATCCTAGGCGTATGCGTTCTTGAGTTATCATCCAAAAAACATTTTACTATTTCGGGTCACCGTGACCTTGACCTTTGACCTTGTGACCTCAACATCAATAGGGGTAATCTGCAAGTCATGATCAATCTACCTATGAAGTTTCATGATCCTAGGCGTATGTATTCTTGAGTTATCATCCAAAAACCATTTTACTATTTCGGGTCACGGTGACCTTGACCTTTGACCTAGTGACCTCAAAATCAATAGGGGTCATCTGCGAGCCATGATCAATCTACCCATGAAGTTTCATGATCCTAGGCGTATGCATTCTTGAGTTATCATCCGGAAACCATTTTACTATTTCGGGTCACCGTGACCTTGACCTTTGACCTAGTGACCTCAAAATCAATAGGGGTCATCTGCGAGTCATGATCAATGTACCTATGAAGTTTCATGATCCTAGGCCCAAGCGTTCTTGAGTTATCGTCTGACAACCACCTGGTGGACGGACAGACCGACCGACAGACCGACATGAGCAAAGCAATATACCCCCTCTTCTTCGAAGGGGGGCATAATTAGAGAGCAGACAACATGGTGAGGTTTAAAACGCACTAAGATACCCCGTGACCTAGTTTTTGACCCGGCATGACCCATATTCAAACTTGACCTAGACATCATCTAGATACAACTTCTGACCAAGTTGGGTGAAGATGTGATGAAAACTACTTGAATTCGAGAGCGGACAACATTGTGATGTTTAAAACGCATTAAGTGACCCCGTGACTTTGTTTTGACCCGGCATGACCCATATTCAAACTTGCCCTAGACATTATCAAGATACAACTTCTGACCAATTTTGGTAAAGATTGGATAAAAACTACTTGAATAAGAGAGCGGACAACATGGTGAGGTTTAAAACACACTAATAGACCCCGTGACCTAGTTTTTGACCCCGCATGGCCCATGTTCGAACATGACCTACACATCATCTAGTTACAACTTCTGACCAAGTGTGGTAAAGATCAGATTTAAACTACTTGAAATAGAAAGCGGACACCATGCTCAATGTGTAAAACGTACTAAGTGACCCTGTGACCTAGTTTTTGATCTGGCATATCTGTTCGAACTTGGCCTTCAGATCATCTAGATAAAACTTCTGACCAAGTTTGGTAAAGATCGGATGAAAACTACTTGAATAAGAGAGGACCCCATACTGAATGTTAAAAAACGCACTAAGTGACCCCGTGACCTAGTTTTTGACCCGGCAAGGCCCATGTTCGAACTTGGCCTTAAGATCATCAAGATACAACTTCTGACCAAGTTTGGTGAAGATCGGATGAAAACTACTTGAATTAGAGAGCGGACAACATGCTGAATGTTTAAAATGCACCAAGTGACCCCGTGACCTAGTTTTTGACCCAACAAGGCCCATGTTTGAACTTGGCCTAGACATCATCTAGATACAACTTGTGAAAAAGTTTGGTGAAGATCTAATAAAAACTACTTGAATTAGAGAGCGGAAAACATGCTGAATGTTTAAAACGCACTAAGTGACCCCGTGACCTAGTTTTTGACCCGGCAAGGCCCATGTTCGAACTTGGCCTAGACATCATCTAGATACAACTTCTGACCAAGTTTGGTGAAGATCGGATGAAAACTACTTGAATTAGAGAGCAGACAACATGCTGAATGTTTAAAACGCACTAAGTGACCCCGTGACCTAGTTTTTGACCCAGCAAGGCCCATGTTCGAACTTGGCCTAGACATCATCTAGATACAACTTGTGAACAAGTTTGGTGAAGATCGGATGAAAACTACTTGAAATAGAGAGCAGTCACTTAATACGGACCGACTGACAGACAGCCTAGCTCACTCCTATATACCCCCCTAAACTTCGTTTGTGGGGGTATAACAAAATTGTTACCTTCTTTAAGCTAGGCTTGTGCTCAACGTGAGGTTCACGTGCTGTGAACCACATGCACACAAGTAATCATTTGCAGCAATTCTTTTTTAATTGCCTGATAAAAATGAAGGTAAAGTCAATCCTGACCAGATTTCTGGAAGTACTTATCATACAAGTATGTGTAAAGACATTTTAATACAATTAATTATCCCCACGCTTTTTGAAAAAAAGGTGGGGATATTGTGGTTATCTCCGCCGTCCGTCCGTCCGTCTGTCCGTCCGTCCTGGCCACTATCTCCTCCTACACTAAAAGCACTAGAACCTTGAAACTTACACACATGGTAGCTATGAGCATATGTGCGACCCTGCACTATTTGGAATTTTGATCTGACCCCTGGGTCAAAAGTTATAGCGGTTGGGGTGGGGCCGCGTCAGAAATTATCACTCATTTTTTTAGGTTATTTTACATTTACTTCTTTATTTCTACACCGATTCACTTCAAATTGATACTGGACCTCTCTTATGACAATACGGTCAATCTTAACCATGCATGGCCCCATTCCCAACCCTGGGGCGCCCCGCCCACATAGGCCACACCCACCAAAAATTTCCATTTACTATAATTTTTTCATTTCTACACGGATTCACTTCAAATTGATACTGAACTTTTGTTATGACATTAGGGTCAATCTCAACAATGCATGGCCCCAATCCCAACCCTGGGGCGCCCGCCCACATAGGCCACACCCACCAAAAAATTCCATTTACTATAATTTTTTCATTTCTACACGGATTCACTTCAAATTGATACTGAACTTCTCTTATGACATTAGGGTCAATCTCAACTATGCATGGCCCCTTAACCAACCCTGGGGCCCCGCCCACATAGACCACACCCACCCAAAATTGCCTTTACTATAATTTCTTCATTTCTACACCGATTCACTTCAAATTGATATTGAACTTCTCTTATGACAATACAGTCAATCTCAACTATGCATGGCCCCATTATCAACCCTGGGGCGCCCCGCCCACATAGACCACACGCACCCAAAATTGCCTTTTACTATAATTTCTTCATTTCTACACCGATTCACTTCAAATTGATACTGAACCTCTCTTATGACAATACGGTCAATCTCAACTATGCATGGCCCCATTACCAACCCTGGGGCCCCGCCCACATAGACCACACCCACCCAAAATTGCCTATTACTATAATTTCTTCTTTTCTACACCGATTCACTTCAAATTGATACTGAACGTCTCTTATGACAATATGGTCAATCTCAGCTATGCATGGCCCCATTACCAACCCTGGGGCACACCTAGGTCAAACATTCGGCGTGGGGATACGCGTCGGCCTCTGCCGCGCCATTTCTAGTTGCTTAATGCATCTATGGTGTCATAAACATTAGACTAGGCTCAAGTGACAATACATACCAGAATGTGAAAAATGCAAAAACACGCAACATTATCTATAAACATTCTTATGCTAGTGTTCTGGAATATGTTATTGTCTAAGAAGTATATTGTTATCAACAGCAAGGTTTTTTATTTGTTAACAACAGCCAGAATAAAGTCTAAAACAGCCAGCAATTAAGTATGCGCTAATGTTTATAGTTTAGTCTTAGTGGGTACTGTAATATTTCAGCTTTTTGAAAGCTCACTTCCAATAAAACTGTTAATTTACAGAGATATACTCATAAAGCAAATAACAAATTGATCCATGGAAGTTTCTCTTCCTCAATGAAAAGCTCATAAAATTCAATTAGCCATTTGCTAACCTTAGTTGCTAAAACATTTAGCTAACACTGCAAGGCTAATAACATCAAATTAAATAAGTTTGCCTGACAAATATCAAGTGTCACGCCAATTGTTCTATATGCATTCAGTCCATAAAATTTAACTGATATTTGAGCAACATCATGCCAAAATGAGTCTTATGCCATATGTAATGAACATAGCTCCAGACCAGCCTGCTCATCAGTGCAGTCCCAGAACATAGCTCCAGACCAGCCTGCTCATCAGTGCAGTCCCAGAACAAAGCTCCAGACCAGCCTGCTCATCAGTGCAGTCCTAGAACATAGCCAGACCAGCCTGCTCATCAGTGCAGTCCCAGAACATAGCTCCAGTCCAGCCTGCTCATCAGTGCAGTCCCAGAACATAGCCAGACCAGCCTGCTCATCAGTGCAGTCCCAGAACATAGCTCCAGACCAGCCTGCTCATCAGTGCAGTCCCAGAACATAGCCAGACCAGCCTGCTCATCAGTGCAGTCCCAGAACATAGCTCCAGACCAGCCTGCTCATCAGTGCAGTCCCAGAACATAGCTCCAGACCAGCCTGGTCATCAGTGCAGTCCCAGAACATAGCTCCAGACCAGCCTGCTCATCAGTGCAGTCCCAGATATAGCTCCAGACCAGCCTGCTCATCAGTGCAGTCCCAGAACATAGCTCCAGACCAGCCTGCTCATCAGTGCAGTCCCAGAACATAGCTCCAGACCAGCCTGCTCATCAGTGCAGTCCCAGACATAGCCAGACCAGCCTGCTCATCAGTGCAGTCCCAGAACATAGCTTCAGACCAGCCTGCTCATCAGTGCAGTCCCAGCAGGAGCTAACCTGTCCCCTATAAGGTAGTTTTAGTGGTCTCATAAGAGGACAGGCTAGCTCCTGACCAGATTGGAAAATTGCGCAGGCTAGTGTGAAGCTACCTCGGCAGCATATGCATTAAGACCTGTTTTTGCATTGTGAGCCTCATTTGTGAGCTCTATTCATACTTCACCATTTGTTTTCCATAGGAGATTTACAATGGGATATTATTTTGTCTAATGTACAGGATTCCGGAACCAACTAGAACAATAATGATAAATACTTCTGATCCTGCATGTCATTATATGCAGCAAGTTGTCATAATGATGTTATTGATAATTCTCAGATAAATCAGATAAACATCTGCATAAGTTAAGCAGATTTTCTCCTTATAATAATGGAACACATATAATTTATGCAAAACTTCATACAGTCAGGAACAATTCATAAAAGTTTCAATCTTGAAAACAACTCTTTTAAAAGACAAGTTTGCACAGACGAATACATTTCTAAACTTTAAAACAATACCTGTTTTCAAATGAAGACTGTGAGAAAGAAAACACAATAGAACAAATGAAAGTAGCTCCTTATAATTTAACAGACATAAACACTAAAATCGAACCTGCAGGAAACAACTAAATAAACAAAAGTTCACGTTCACAAGATATGAAAATCATTAATCCATGTCCACCAAAATCAACTAGATGTTAAATCCTGATGTTAAACTGATTGAAAATCATTTGACACACAAATACTACAGGTACATGGGCTGTATTCATATAACCGGTTAAAGCAAGTCATACAACAGGGACCATTATATGTTTGCCTTTAAATAAGCTACAATGTAAAAGGACTAATGGCCACATTGTAGAAAGATCGGGTTAAATGAGCCGATTACAGCCCTTTCAAATACCCTTATGTTCAACATGATCGCAAGGGTGTTTAAAAGTGGTTTCAATAATAGGCAAAGAAAATTCTTGGTTTCTTAAAAAAATCATTGATGCATCAAATTGCAAAAAATGTTGCTCTTTTGCATACTAGGTATAAATAAAAGTAAAAACAAAGGCAAGTGACAGCTGTTGTTAACATGAAGGAATCAATATATATAAATCAGAAGATGCATGAATATTGCTGTTGATAACAGTATGATTAACTAACAAGTCACCATTCAGTCAATATTTGAAATGGAAAAAACACCAGCAAAATGTATCAAGCAGTTTTAAAATAAAAGTAACACAGCGATATTTACAATGTGATATAAGGCTCCCTGATCACAGAATACAATCCGCTAGTGCACTGTTAACATAATATTGTTCCATTTAACACCCTCACACTATCTTATTCTTATTCCATACACCACATTTCCTGACCTGATCAAAGTGAGTTTGGCTATAATTATATTCAGCAGTTCAATAAATTAAAGAAGCTATTGTTTTGATCCCATTACTTGGTCTCAATGAGAGACAAGGTCCCTTTTTGTGCACAAGGAATGGTTACAGAGCTAAATGAGTCATACAAAATGTCCAAAACAAGCTATTGATTTTTCTGTGTACAAGCATACACGTTTTTCCCCAAAGCAGACAGCACATTTAAAGCTGTTCTTTTCTCCCACTTGTTTTCTCATTAGAATAAACAAAAAAGTGTGCACACTCTTTTTAAACCAAAATTGATATTAAAATTATATCACTCAACTAGATATCAGATAATAAAGTATACTTGTATGTCAGTAGTCAAAAATATTTGACACAGTAGCATACTATATATTCTGGACTATTAATTAAACACTAAAACTGTAGAAAGTACTAAGGAATTAAGTCTTTTTTGATCTACCTTTTTAATGGTGTGTCTCACCATGCACAAATTATTTAAGTTTAAATTTAAAAATCAGTTGCTTGTTGAAAGGTTGCTATATTAAATACCACATGTTATGGATGTTTCCAATTTTCAAATATTATTAATTTAAGCAAAATACATATACCGATATATTCTCAAGTCTCGTGTCACAAAACAAAAGGCTGATTTCATTTCTATTTTCCCTCTCCAACCATGAGTCAGTGATACCATAAGGCCATTAGTTCTAGAAGTAATCCAGTTTATAGATCGTCAATACATCTGTGAGTCGGCTACTTATTCATGCTGAATATCTCTGTTATCTGCATATATAAAATGGCTTATTATTATTCCCTCTAATGTCTGGTTTTTCCTGGGAAATATACAGCCATTATAAATTAGTAATAAACCTAAAGTTGACTCATTACAATTATTTATGTCATTATTTTCTAATAAATAATTTCTCTTCACTGCATGTTCTTTGATTCATGTTACTTCCATTAATTCTTGCAGAATCCTACATTCAATAGAAATGTTAATACTTATGTAAAGTGGCTATGGATATAAACTGATTCTTATTTCAAGAGCTATGGAGGAGACTAATGTATTGTTATTATAATATTTTGGACTGTGACCCAAAGATGGAGGATTTGTGTTTTTATTGAACAAGCGGTGTATTTTAGTTCAGACAAGCATTAAATTGTGGAATATATTAATTTTGATTATGACTCTTATATTTCCACATTATATTGTTTCATGTAAACAAACACCCTGATCAAACTGTTATTGAAAGGAAGTAGGTAATGTCTTAAGTGGCTGGGAGGAAAACTAGATGTATTCATCAAAACAAATGGTGTCAAATTTTGTACGAAGAATTATGTTAGATTGATATATGCAGTATCCATGTCCATTTCAGCTCCAATAATTATGCAACATTTAAATGGAGGTATATTGTATGGACCAAAATCATACATAATTGATGAGTGCTCATACATGTAGAATCTATTTGTATGGTCACTAAAAAAGTTTTTGTTGAAAACAGTACACAGTTGTCAAGAAATTTTGTAAGAATGCTCGTTTTTTGTTAATGATTTTTTAAGTAAAGTGAAATTCAATGCACTATAACAGATAAGAGGCACATTCAACTTGAAAAGTAAAATGAATTACGAATTGAACAATCAGTCGTTATTATATTATAATACTTAAAAAATGTAAAACACAAAAACCCCAAAAAAACAAACAATGCTGTCTCAAAAATAATAGAGAAACCTGAAATAACATTTCTTGAAGAACATTATTTAAAAAAATAAAGCTTTAGTAAAATGAAATAATTCTTAAATGAAATTGTTTCATTAAGTCATTTACAATGTAAGCATATTCTTCCTCCGGTATCTATGTTATTTATTTACTACTGTACATAAGCTGCAACAAATAATGCAACAGAAATTACAACTATGAAAATTTACTAGGAAGATCAAATTATTTCAACTGAAAAATATACATGATTTTGTTCTCACATATATAAGATAAACAAAACAAAAGAGAGTGTATAAACAGAGTTGCTCTGAAAAACACATTTATATTGAATAAATTTACATTCGAAACCAGTATTGAATAGGTTACATGTGCATGAAATTTTTTCAAATCTTCAATAGACATCAAAATATTATGGCCCTGTTTTAATATTATTTTTCTTACATTTGTTATCCCCACGCTTTTAAAAGCGTGGGGATATTGTATTGGTCTCCATCTTTCTGTCCGTCCATTCGGCCACTATCTTCTCCTACACTATTAGCACTAGAACCTTGAAACTTACACACATGGTAGCTATGAGCATATGTGCGATGGTGACTGCGACGGAATTTTGATCTGACCCCTGGGTCAAAAGTTATGGGTAAATAAATGGGTAAAATGAGCGTAAAAAAACACCTCATTTTACTAACAATATGCCACACACATGATAATAACTTTTGATCCAGGGTTCATATCAAAATTCCAAATAGTGCACTGTCACACATATTCTCATAGTTACCATGTGCAGAGCTCCAGATAAGGGCCGTACAGCTGTAAATACGCCTTTTTCATGAAGATTTACGCATTTATTTTTATAAACTGGACGTACAGTTACGACTTTAATATCCGTTTTACGCATTTACGAAAAAATCTGGCCGTACCGATACGTCTGCGTCAGTGCGGCGTGATTTGTTGGTCTCTAACCTAACAGCACTTTTCGTTAATTTAAATTGACATGACGCCTTATCTATGATCGCTCCGCCCACTAGAATTGATCCACCAATCAGCGATGGATAAATCGGGCGCACTCGCTAGCAACGACCTGTCGGCCATTTTCTAGACAAGCTGCATGTTTAGGTTCACTTTTATTCCAACGAGTTTCTTTTGTTTTCCTCTAAAAAAAACGATTAAAAATAGTTAAACGGTGTCAAAGGGGATTATGTAACTCGGACAATCGATATCCTGAAAAATTAGTTGGTGATATTTTATTTATATCGTTTCCAAAGCCGAAAAGAGATCTTGAGAAGTGTAAGAGATGTATAAATACATGCGGTAGTCACCACGAACAACTGAACGTCAACACTGTCAAAGACAATAATAATATATTTTTATCGGATATACTAGCAGATTTAAATAGTTTATGTTATCGATCTGATTATCACATAATATTTCACTTTTTTTAATTACTTTTATCAGTTACTAGGTCAGAAGCGAGGTTCATCTGCATTACTTAAAGAGAAATAAAACACAGCATGAAGCCTAATTCATGCTGTGTTTTATTACTCTGATAGTAATGCACTTAATTGACATCATACATGTTATTTGAAGGTGACATGTGATATATTATCTTATTAACGTTATCTACACATTTGCACTCATGTGGTGTCACCAATAAACGCTTTTAATCCACACTAGGAGCTCGAATGCCTAGATCTCATTTTTTAAACGAGTTTCGTTTATTTTGTCCGGATTATAAAACGGAAATGAAATATGGCAAACACGGTGTAAAAAGGGTTAATGCAACTCTGACATTTGGTATCCAGAAAGATAAGTTAGATGAATTAAATTTATACCATTTCCAACGCGGCAATGCGGTCTTGACAAGAGCGAGTGGAAGCTACAAGAATTACCGAGATCCCCTTTATAGAACATTAATTTATTTCACAAACTTGAAATGTCATATAAGCAATAACTAAGCATTATTAAGTATGTATTATGTCACGTGTGCATGTAAAATAATTGAGAATTTTGGTACCCAATTCGTGTAACTTTACGAAATCCCCGTTAAAAATCGCGTTTCTGTGTGTGTCAGAAACAAGTGAAAACCATTTTGTTATTATTTGAATAAAGACGTATCGATAAATGCTATTGTTAAAGAGTTATTATTACTGATATTAGTTAACCAATAAATGCGGTAACTTCGGGGACGTCGGTACCTGCGCGAGCGTCTGATATTGGTAGCCGTATTTATTTATAATAACCTGACCGTATTCCATTTCGTACAACGCTAATTTTATATCAGACAATGTCCAAACTTACTGTGTTGTTTTTGCGCTTTAAATTAAAGTGATTGATAACTGTCCCATAAGCAATGTTTAATATGATTAATATCACTTTTATACGCAATAACATGTGGGATTGAGGTACCCACCCGGCGTATGAAAGCGCGTAAAACTTCACCGAATTCCCAGTTATAAAGCGCTATTTCGTGTCAAATACACGGGTAGGGGGGAATGTTTCGGTAATAATTTTGTTAATAACACGGGTAAATACCGGTGAAGTGTTAATTTATTGCAAATACCACCATTACACGTAATAACGGGTTCGCTTTCGATAAGCGCGCAAGCGTTTGAGAGCGTGTTTAATGTACCGATTTACCCGTTATAAATAGCTGATGTTCTCTTTAATCGTATATTTTTTGCATTTGCAGAATAACTCAATGGCATCAACCCCTTTACAACTGTAATATGGTGTTAAACAGGTCCATAAAATCATCCGGAATATCGCGTAAATCTATATGCAGTCTATAGGCAAAGAAGCCATTTTGGTGTTAGCTTGTCTAGGTTTTCTTCCCGCTGAGCCACGTGATTAAGTGGGCGGAGCGATCACTGATAAGGCGTCATGTCAATTACCGAAAAGTTGTAGACTGGGTTCATATAGTATTGTCTATTCTGTCACTTAATTTCCTGTTACTTGTAAATCCGTCAAAAACAATATGTCTGCGCGCAATGGAATGCCGGCTTAACCGAAAGCGGTTTAAAACAACACTTTGTTGTCATATAATGACAACATACTGTGTCGTCTAACCATCCTTACATTAAATCGGTAAACCCAGAAAAAGACATTGTCACCCCGATATGAAACGATTTGATTGCATCGGTGGTTTAAAACGTTAGAAAACACAATGGAAAACGGATGAGACAATGAAATAAGTGTTCATTTACTTAGCTTACTAGTTGGCTTGTGTTTTCTTGTCAAGAAAAATGAAGAAATAGTATGGGTCATGAGTTTTAATGTGTACTTGTATTTGCATCATAATTCAAAATGGAAAACCTAATACAATAACTGTTTAAGAAGCTACATATATTTATTATAATTGCTGCAAATGTTTCTGTAAAGTCAGTTATACACCCTTCAATATCCAAGAACACGGGTAGTACAGTACTACCAATATTTTTGGATATGGTAGTACAGGTACTGATTGATTTTAAGCGTTACTCCTTTTCTTTCTGTCAGTGGCAGTACCGTTACTAATTTCACAAATACTTATCTGGAGCTCTGCATGTGTGTAAGTTTCAAGGTTCTAGTGCTCATAGTGAAGGAGATAGTGGCCAACCACGCCCACCCATTTTTTTTTTCAACATAACTTCTTCATTTATTTACCAATTGGCTTCAAATTAATACTGAACTTCTCTTATGACAACACGGTCAATCTCGACCATCCATGTCCACATTACCCACCCCGGGGCCCCACCAACATAGGCCTTTCCCACCTAAAATCTCCTTTTAATATAACATCTATGCGGCGTGGGGATACACGTCTATGCGGCGTAGGGATTGGGGTGCCTCTGCCCCACCACTTCTAGTTTAACTTGTGCTAACCTTGACTTAAAGAATAATGTAGCTAGAGAGCTGAAACTTTACAAACATATTAATCAGCATGTTAGGTTGTGC
Organism: Dreissena polymorpha; assembly: GCF_020536995.1. Lineage (NCBI taxonomy): Eukaryota > Metazoa > Mollusca > Bivalvia > Myida > Dreissenidae > Dreissena > Dreissena polymorpha. The sequence goes on along the minus strand of NC_068370.1, from coordinate 16,077,066 downwards.
ACCTCCATATTTTGAATAGTATAAATCCTACACAACACGAGTTTGAGTCCCTTTTGTAGCACAAAATTACAGTTTAAAAAGTGTGTTGCCTTTAATTTGGTTCATTTGAAGTGAATAGTATAGCTAAATATGGATTAATTGTATGAACTAATTTGAAAAAGCAGCAGGTTATTTTGATAAAAGAATGTTTCTGATATCTTTATAATCAGTTATAAATATAAATTAATGGCTGGAAAGCACTGCAGAACATGTATGAATCAAAGGCAAATATTTGTGCCATTTTTTTTTTTTTAAATCAGAGTTTATTTTCAGGTCCTACCGGCCCCTTCACGAGGTCTTTATGGTCCGACCTGACAAATATTTGTGCCAATAGATACTAACCTATATATATAGGATCTGGCACGAGTTGTCATATCATATCATATTTTAAATTTATAAAACAAGTTCAGGAATTTTGTTAGTAAGCGAGCCTTTGGCGAGCTTACTAACGAATTTCCTGGACAAGTTTAATAAAGTATCGTATGAAATCACAAAAGTGTCAGATCTTTTTTATCACATGCTTTTAAATGAGAAAATTAAATAAATATTTAAGCGAACATAATGATAAATCCTGAATGTTGTTTACATTTCGTGACATCATTTTACGTTGCAATGTCATTTCAGCAAAATAACAAAATGCGATTGGTCAATCAAACGAAAACAAAGCAAATGAAAACGCTTAAAAAGTATATAACACATGTGTAAGATAAAAATATTCGTAATGGTTATATTACATAGGATCAGGGTATGGCATGTGATAAATTCTAATTTATTAATGTTTAACAATGTACCGTAAAAAGTTGTGTATAAGGCGCACTTTTTTACCCCAAAATTTCATTTTAAAAACTTGATGCGCGTTATGCACAACTACAGCCATGCCAAGACATTTTTTCCCTGTCAGTTACCCAGTTGCGGTAATTCGTATCATTCTGTTTCCCAGTGTTTAAACTGTAACTATGTTAATAATAGTGTTATATTTACGATCTGAATAAGATGGACAAACCTTATAAAGTTAACATAAATATTTTCTATCTTTTTCAGGTACGTATAGAGCATTGAAATCAAATAAATTTGAAGAAAAGAATGAAAAACAAGGAAGCCATTTTTATTTAAATGTTATTGTTTTCCCACAATAATATACCAGGGTTACACTAGGGTTACACAATTTGTTTGGAGGCACTTGTCGATTTACAATAGTATGCCGGCAAGGTCTTTCCCGATATATTTATGATTATTTTTTTTTATCTTGCTTTTCAAATGTGTTAATAAAATTGATGTTGTGCTTGTTTACACGTTTTCATACGTCTTGTCAAGATTGAGGATGTGGTTATCGAGCAAATGGCTTCCTTGTTTTTCATTCTCTACTTCAAATTTATTTGATTTCAATGCTCTATACGTACCTGAAAAAGATAGAAAATATTTATGTTAACTTTATAAGGTTTGTCCATCTTATTCAGATCGTAAATATAACACTATTATTAACATAGTTACAGTTTAAACACCAGGAAACAGAATGATACGAATTACCGCAACTGGGTAACTGACAGGGAAAAAATGTCTTGGCATGGCTGTAGTTGTGCATAACGCGCATCAAGTTTTTAAAATGAAATTTTGGGGTAAAAAAGTGCGCCTTATACACAACTTTTTACGGTAGTTTTATGAAGCTGTTTTATGGTCAAAACTTGTATTCCACTACAAAAAACAAAGCCTATATACTATAACATCAATAAATGCAATAAGAATGGATGTAATATTAATTCTGACACTTTCACAAGCCATAACAGCAGGTTTTGCACACTTGTAGTGTGCAAAGTCTCAAACAGAAATAATTAAACTTTAAGATTGTTCCACAACACTGTAACTTAATCCATGACAGTTATTATATTCAGAATCATTTGGCTTTGAGCTTTTAGTCGACATTAAATATACAAGTGATTTAGCATGTTTATAAGAGTAATGAGAGCTGTTATGAGAGCTGCAATAATGTATTACTCACTTATTCTTTGCCAATTCATGTACAAACCTTTCTGGCCAGATGTTACCAAATATTTTTCAAAACAATCTACCACTACTGTAATCAATAGTCCACTAAAAACAATCCACATATGGTAGCTTTCCTCAACACAAATGACAAAATCCATGAACAGCAAAACACAGTCAGCAGAAGCCAAACATTCTACTAATGACATCTACTTCGCAAGAGAAAGACTACATGTATAAACCATGACGCAGAAATTTAGACAGATTATCTAGCTGAGAAGGCCAGAATTCACTCAGTATTGGTAGAAAAGCCAATACAAATGTAGCATCATCTGCTTGTCTGCTTGTGTGTTTCGGTCACCCAGCGTCTTGTATGTCTAGAGACGGAATGTCTGGGTGCCCATAAGTAATGATTGCATACGGGATGCAAAATTACTTCTGTTTGAAGGTCACAGTCCATAAAAATGGTGTGAAGAATTTCACCAACTGGACCTTTACCAATCAAATACTAAATTTGACCCACGTGTTGTTCTTTAGAAAAACATATGTTATTTTAGACCTTTTTTTTAGATTTCCTCAGATACTGATGAGCAGCAAACATCATTTAACCCGAACAACCTGCCAGTTACAATAAGGCTGCTGTGGTTTCATGCTGGTTGAATATAGCCTTTACTTCCTAGTAGGATAGGGTTAGAACTATTGGCTCTTAAGCGATGTATACTTAATGATTAAGTTAGGGTTCAAGACTTAAATCATGATCTCAGGCACTGGAAACCTCGAAAAATAAACTCTTACAACAATGAAGCCATTCTGCGCTCATATTTCACCAGCGCAATCCAATATTTTCCAGACATTCCCTTCTCAAAATAAAATGCACTTTTTAACAAAATACGCTTTAAAAAGTGTATTTTTTCTGCATTTTTACCAAAAAGTGTATTTTTTCTGCATTTTTTTTATAATTAAGTGCACTAAAGTGCATTTTTTCTGTATTTTCCTTATCTTAAAGTGTATTTTACTGTACTTTTAGTGTATCTTCTGTAGACAGAGTGCATCTTTTTACGCAATAAGTGAATTTTTTTAATGAAGTGCATTTTTTTGTGCGTATTAGTGTATCTTCTGATTTGCAGAAAAAATATTCTTTCTGTGCAAGTGTAGTTTTAGTGCATCTTCATAAAAAAGAGCAACACTATAGCAAATAGCTGAGGTTAAAGGACAAAGATATAGTGTTTAATAGGATTGTACTGAATTATTTTTCATCTTCACATAATGTTTATAGTCTTATTATGGCAATAGTCTGCTCATAAAATATGTGAATCAGTAGAGCAGCTTTTAAAGGGAAAAGTACAACTATATCAGGCTGTGGGTAACTAATTAAAAATATTGAAAGTGTCAAAAATATTATGTGGGCTTAAATTGCCAGAATCAATTATATCTTCACAACATCAAAAACATTTTATAAATTTATAATATTATTATTATTTCCTAACACCATTCAGTATGTTATATTGAAATATTCACAATTAAATATAATATGCTTAGTGTGCTGTGTATTATTCAATAAATATCAGATAAGATCAGGATCAGATAAGACATCAATTAGCATCATAAACACTGATCCTATCAGTGCTCCATCAAGTGTGTGTGTTTTTCGTTTTTTATCGAGTGCACCGGGATTGTCTCCCATATGGCCATCGCCCCCAGAAAGACGTGTTAGTTGGTTACGGGGGATAGTGCAAGATACAGGAGACACCCCGTTCCAGGGGTGACCCTGGGGCAAGCCAAAACAAAGGGGTTTTTATAGAATTTTGATTGGTTCTGTATCCATCTATTGGAAAACAAACCACTTTTGATTGGTTGGAGAACAGCAAGTTATTTGGAGCACAGGAAGTTATTTTTTGTTAACAATTTGGTTTCAGCTAAATTTTTAGGTATAATTCAGCAACATTAAGACTTATAATTCTAGTGTCAAATGTCTTGAAATTCTTTCAGCACATGAAATATTGTGTGATTAAAACAATGTGTATTTACTACAATGTGTAAATCAACAATAAGTTTGTTGCAAAGAAGATTCAAAGTGGGTGGTTAAAGTGATCAACAACTGCTTTTTTTTTTGGAATACTGAAGAACAGCTGCAACAGGTTTGTATTTTCATTTCTGCATCTCTTTTTAATTTAATTAATTATGATCATTATCATATTTATGTAGTCACTGGGAAATGTAAATGGATGAGTAAATGTAATGCAATTTTAAGGAAAAAAACACCATTTGAATTATTATGGCTGTATTTTATGGTTATTGTCATCTTAAAATTTATTTATACCTATTTCTTGTTATTAATGAACAGATTTCTTTCCCCCATATTTAATAAGAACATTTATATTTTATATTTGAAGGTTAAACCCCAAGGTGAAATTTACATTGATCGGAAGATCCATTGGACAGAATGTGCATCATCGCCTGCCAAAGAAGGGAGCAAAAAGGGTCCAAAGATGTTTGGACATGTATACCAGGTTTTACCCTGCACGAGCAGGCCAACTTGAGGGGAACAGGAGTGGGAAACCGTGCCCTGTAGCTTGTCCTTGACCAACAAAAGACGGATTTGTTGAGAGGTAAAACTATATAATAAATGTTATTGCAATTTAAAGACGTCACACTTCCAACCAGTCCACACTGCCAAAGGAGACCACATACATTAGTTCATTTATAAACAGTATTTTCTACCAAACGTAATTTATTATTTATGAAAAGCGTTAAGTCACATGTGATCCCGAGATTAAAATTGCAAAAATAAACAAACAAAAACAACAAGCCAACAAACTTGATTTGATTTAAATTTATATTTATAGCAACTGTTGAACAAGATTACCATAACAGCAATATGTAACACTTACATTATAAAATATCTTTCAGGACCTGATCTCAAATGAGATCATGCACAAGAAGCGCCTCGCAGACCATGACAGTAGTATGCAGACCTGATCAGCTGGTGAACTGCTCTATAAAGGGTTGTTTATGAATGCATTCTTTGTAAGGAACACGTATAACAACAAATATAGTGACAGGGGCTAGGGATTTGGAATTAATGTAATATAAAAAATCTTGTAAATGATAGGGAAAACATTTCAGCTTAAGGAGGGGAAAACTTTAATATTTTTGAAGCGGAAACCACCTGTATTTGGCTGTTAATCAGTTACCGGAAATCAGAGGGGAGAAAAATCACTGGTATGAGACTGATTTTTTAAGTTGTTAATTCCAGATAGGCAATAGCCCGTTTAATCCTCTCTTTTGTGTAAATATGTAACATCTGCTTTTGTTTTTTAAGGTTTAACATTCTAATAAAAGTGTGTACTTATCTATTGAATTGTACTTTTTGTTTTATATGTATGTGTTTACACAAACCTTTCATTTAAAAAAAGGAATGCTGACTTCAAAATGCTGCGTTTTTTTTTAATTTGGTTAATTTTTAAGCATATTGATTTGAAGTGATGAAAAGTACACTTGAGCGTAAAATGCGCTTAAAAAATTCACTTCCAACACTTCATAAAGTGTATCATTTGTATGACTGAAAATGCACTCAAGTGTATTAATGCGCTTAAAAATTCACTTTTATTACTGTGAGGTGCATTATTTGTATGACCGGGAATGCACTCAAGTGTATTTATGCGCTTAAAAAAATTCACTTTCCATTTTGTAAGGTGTATTATTTGTATCAGTGGAAATGCACTCAAGTGTATTAATGCGCTTACAAAAATTCACTTTGAATACTCAATGAAGTGTTTTATTTGTATGTCTGGAAATGCACTCAAGTGTATTAATGCGCTTAAAAAATTCACTTTGAATACTCCATGAAGTGTATTATTTGTATGAGTTAAAATACACTCAAGTGTATTGATGCACTTGACAGATTACTTTAGTAACTGATAAGAATATTATTTGTATGACTGGAAATGCACTCAAGTGTATTAATGCGCTTAAAAAATTCGCTTTTAATTCTGTAATGTGTATTATTTGAATGACTGGAAATGCACTCAAGTGTATTAATGCGCTTTAAAAAATTTACTTTGACCATGAAGTGTATTATTTTTATGTCTTAAAATACACTCAAGTTTATAAATGCACTTAAAAATAAACTTAAGCGCACTTATTATCATAATAAACGCACTAAAGTGTATTATTTTGTGGAAAAAAATACACTGATATGTATAAACACACTAGTAAAAAGTGTTTTTTTTTAACAGAATAAAATGCACTTGTTAAGCAAAAAATACGGTGCCAATAACATGCGCATTTAATGCGCATTAAATGTGCATTTAATGCGCATTTAGTGCACTTTTTCGAGAAGGGTTGCTACATCTACACAGCACAGGAACTTTTCACCCTATCAATAAAGTTGCATTGCATCAGGATGCCAAGAAAATTGCATATACATGTCTTGATAGAGGCCAAGACATTGACAGATGAACAAAAGCCAATTTTACAAGGAGATATGGGTGTTCTAAGAAACTAAATTGCTAAACTTGAGTGAGAAAAATGCATTTTTCAATATGACATCAATTCCTTAATTTGGTCAATTCATGATTTATTTGTATCATAAAGTCAAGGGATATAGAAACATCTATCCAAAATAGCACTAATTGTAAACAAAATATATGGTTCTTATTCAATGCTCTATACGTTCATTGTAAAATTCTAACTCAAGACAAAATGTCCAGCATTACAGTTTAAATATAATTTAGTTTATACATATATGTTTCTAACATGTACATACCAAGCAATAAAACTCAACATAACATACATATACATAAAATAAACAACAGCTTTCACCATAGGATGACTTATGCCCCCTATAAACACTTGATAGAAGTTATGAGCTTTTTTCGAAACCTAAACGCAGATTTCGAAACCTAAACGCGGATCCTAAGTTCAAGGTCAAGGTCACAGGGGTCAAAATTTGTGTGCGTATGGAAAGGCTTTTTCCATATACACATGCATGCCAAATTGCTATCTGAAGCGACATAGAAGTTATGAGCATTTTTCGAAACCTAACCGCAAAGTGTGACGGACAGACTATATGCCCTCCTTCGGGGGTATCAAAATGCTTTCACATAGACATGACTCATGTACCTGTACAGCACCTGTAAACATCACTGGATCAGTTCTTAGAAGTACTTTGCCATGCAGGGAAGCACGACAAGACATAATGGAAACTAGTGACAGTGAGTCATTCTACATTAGTCCTCATAGCATGGTGATCCCATATAGTAATAAAGTGAATTTCTAATGACATTAAATTACACTGATGATGCCGGGCTGGGTAATATTGACCTTCTTTCTGTGATCATCAGGCAGCAGTACTGTGCTTTAACTTTCTCTACACGAACATGATCAAGTTTCAGTGATATACTCACTGGAAGCGGTATTGTAATAAAACTTCCACTGTACAATTATGCCATGGGTGCCTATATTTACCTTTTTATTTGATATTGTTTTGATAACACATAAGTCGTCAGAAATTGCTGTTTTAAGCTCAAAAGATTGAAGAACTATATAAACCTCAAAACATCCAGTTTGATCAAAAGAACATTTATGTTGCATTTCTATTTAAACTCATAACAGAGTTGCATGATTGTCCTGCCACACAATTTTACTATCAGGGGTTCCACTGGCCCAAAAAAAGTTGTCGCCACTTTTTCGCGGCGTGAATACTGTCGGTTATTCCACCTTATTAATAAGAACAATCATTTCAAGAAACCTTACTACATTAATGTCATTGACTATATTATCACTTTAAAAAGTATGTTATTTCATAAAAAAAAACAATAAGTACCTTCATAAGTCATACCTTTATAAGTGTTAATAAGCTTTATTTGTATATAAATAACATTTTTTCAACTTGATAAACAACACAAATAACCAAAATAATATAATAATGTTAACATCAATGTATTAAACAGTATGCTGCATAAATGTTTCGAAATTAATTATTTAAACATAAAATCACACCAATGTTCATCATTTGAAAGGGAATCAGAAAATAAAGCATCTCACTTCAAAGTGTTTAACAGTTATATTTGGTCATTTGGACATGATATACATCAGCTTCTGTTGTTAACAAGTTTTCTGTTAGTGGTGGATGATTTCCGGGTTCAATTAAATGGCTGTTGTTCACGCCTTTTTCCTGACAGAAAGGCCCAGATAATTGCCACCATCCATTCTAGTTGCCTGAAATAACATAAAACATATTTTTACAAACTATCAACATCAAACCAACACATAAATGCCCTATCTTTAAATGTCCGAATTTAACATATCCGAAATATAGTACATCGAGTGAATGTTTTATATTTAATTCAGAAATTGTTGTTATCTTAATCAATTTATATCCTTCCCAGAACATTACAATTATGAATCTATTAAACAGAAATGCTCACAAATACCTGTTGAAACAAGTTTTTATTTGTTGATGTTGAGAAATTAAATGCTTTTGCCAGCCCCTTGGTTTTGATTTTAACAAAGAAATAGCGGCCCTAATAATCATTATAATTATTGATCGTCGTGACAGTTTGTCCCCGTGTTACTTAACTTATTGCTCAATATCATAAAGGAGCCGTTAATCCGATAATAACCCCCATAAAACTTGACAATAGCAGTAAAAACACGTTTGTAACACTTACACGCTTCGGTGATTTCTAATGCATTCTGCACTGTAGGTCGCTTACATCGTCGTAAATCAATATTTACAACTGACAGACGCTGGCCGCTAATGCTCGGTCGCGTGCTTTCGACTAGCAGTACATTTTCGGATAGGATTTTACCGATTTTTTTGAAATTCGCCACTTTTAAAAAATTGGAGCCACATTTAAAAATTTAGCGCCATTTGGCGCCAATGGCGATCGACAGCGGAACCCCTGACTATTAATACAAACAGTTTATGATTGCATAATTGAATCATAAGGCCATGGTGTATATAAGGAATCACATTTTTTCTTGCAGTATTCATTGCAATCAAAATAAATATTGAATTACCTTTAGTGCAAAATAAAAATGAATTTACTGTACTATCTAAATAATAATTTAATTTGTCTAAAACAAGACTTCACAAAATTAAGAGTGCACTAAAGCTAAGCTAATAAAAATAAAGGCAACTCAATTTCAGAAAAACGGGCTTAATGCATATGTGTAAAGTGTCGCCCAAGAGTATCCAGTGCAGTCTGCGCAGGCTATTCAGGAATGACACTTTCTGCTTTCATGGAATTTTTTGTATAAACAAAAAGTCTCTTCTGAAGAAAAATCCAGTCTAGGTGCAAAGTGTGGTCTCTGATTAGCCTGTTTTGCACAGACTAACCTGGGACAACACCGTATGCACATGTAATAAGCCTTGCCTGGGACAACACCGTATGCACATGTAATAAGCCTTGCCTGGGACAACACCGTATGCACATGTAATAAGCCTTGCCTGGGACAACACCGTATGCACATGTAATAAGCCTTGCCTGGGACAACACCGTATGCACATGTAATAAGCCTTGCCTGGGACAACACCGTATGCACATGTAATAAGCCTTGTCTGGGACAACACCGTATGCACACGTAATAAGCCTTGCCTGGGACAACACCGTATGCACATGTAATAAGCCTTGCCTGGGACAACACCGTATGCACACGTAATAAGCCTTGCCTGGCCAGCTGGGACAACACCGTATGCACATGTATTAAGCCTTGCCTGGGACAACACTGTATGCACATGTATTAAGCCTTGCCTGGGACAACACCGTATGCACATGTAATAAGCCTTGCCTGGGACAACACCGTATGCACATGTAATAAGCCTTGCCTGGGACAACACCATATGCACATGTAATAAGCCTTGCCAGGGACAACACCGTATGCACATGTAATAAGCCTTGCCTGGAACAACACCGTATGCACATGTAATAAGCCTTGCCTGGGACAACACCGTATGCACACTTAATAAGCCTTGCCTGGGACAACACCGTATGCACATGTAATAAGCCTTGCCTGGGACAACACCGTATGCACACGTAATAAGCCTTGCCTGGCCGCCTGGGACAACACCGTATGCACATGTATTAAGCCTTGCCTGGGACAACACCTAATGCACATGTTATAAGCCTTGCCTGGGACAACACCGTATGCACACGTAATAAGCCTTGCCTGGCCGCCTGGGACAACACCGTATGCACATGTATTAAGCCTTGCCTGGGACAACACCGTATGCACATGTATTAAGCCTTGCCTGGGACAACACTGTATGCACATGTAATAAGCCTTGCCTGGGACAACACCGTATGCACATGTAATAAGCCTTGCCTGGGACAACACCATATGCACATGTAATAAGCCTTGCCTGGGACAACACCGTATGCACATGTATTAAGCCTTGCCTGGGACAACACCGTATGCACATGTAATAAGCCTTGCCTGGGACAACACCATTTGCACATGTAATAAGCCTTGCCTGGGACAACACCGTATGCACATGTAATAAGCCTTGCCTGGGACAACACCATATGCACATGTATTAAGCCTTGCCTGGGACAACACCGTATGCACATGTATTAAGCCTTGCCTGGGACAACACCGTATGCACATGTAATAAGCCTTGCCTGGGACAACACCATTTGCACATGTAATAAGCCTTGCCTCGGACAACACCATATGCACATGTAATAAGCCTTGCCTCGGACAACACCATTTGCACATGTAATAAGCCTTGCCTGGGACAACACCGTATGCACATGTAATAAGCCTTGCCTGGGAAAACACCGTATGCACATGTAATAAGACTTGCCTGGGACAACACTGTTTGCACATGTAATAAGCCTTGCCTGGGACAACACCGTATGCACATGTAATAAGCCTTGCCTGGGACAACACCGTATGCACATGTATTAAGCCTTGCCTGGGACAACACCGTATGCACATGTAATAAGCCTTGCCTGGGACAACACCGTATGCACATGTATTAAGCCTTGCCTGGGACAACACCGTATGCACATGTAATAAGCCTTGCCTGGGACAACACCGTATGCACATGTATTAAGCCTTGCCTGGGACAACACCGTATGCACATGTAATAAGCCTTGCCTCGGACAACACCATATGCACATGTAATAAGCCTTGCCTCGGACAACACCGTTTGCACATGTAATAAGCCTTGCCTGGGACAACACCGTATGCACATGTAATAAGCCTTGCCTGGGAAAACACCGTATGCACATGTAATAAGACTTGCCTGGGACAACACTGTTTGCACATGTAATAAGCCTTGCCTGGGACAACACCGTATGCACATGTAATAAGCCTTGCCTGGGACAACACCGTATGCACATGTATTAAGCCTTGCCTGGGACAACACCGTATGCACATGTAATAAGCCTTGCCTGGGACAACACCGTATGCACATGTATTAAGCCTTGCCTGGGACAACACCGTATGCACATGTAATAAGCCTTGCCTGGGACAACACCATTTGCACATGTAATAAGCCTTGCCTCGGACAACACCGTATGCACATGTAATAAGCCTTGCCTGGGACAACACCATATGCACATTTAATAAGCCTTGCCTGGGAAAACACCGTATGCACATGTAATAAGACTTGCCTGGGACAACACTGTTTGCACATTAATAAGCCTTGCCTGGGACAACACCGTATGCACATGTAATAAGCCTTGCCTGGGACAACACCGTATGCACATGTATTAAGACTTGCCTGGGACAACACCGTATGCACATGTTATATTCCTTGCCTGGGACAACACCATATGAACATGTAATAAGCCTTGCCTGGGACAACACCGTATGCACATGTAATAAGCCTTGTTTTCCCAGAGCAAGGCTTAACAAGGGACAAAATTGTCACAAAACCAGGTTTTCATTGTGAAAAAAAATCTGATAAAGGGAGAAAACTCAAACTGAACTTTTGAAATGAACAAAGAAAATTAACCCCCTTTGTAAGTTTGTTTTTAAAAAAAATCTATTTTTAGTCGTGGCGACCTTGACATTGGAGATATTGACGTGATTCTTTCGTGCGACACACTGTCCCATGATGGTGAACAAATGTGCCAAATGATTTTAAAATCTCACAATGAATGACATAGTTATGGCCAGGACAAGCTCTTTATGGCCATTTTTGACCATTGTACTCAAAGTGTGACCTTGACCTTGGAGATATCGACGTAATTATTTCGCGCGACACACCGTCCAATGATGGTGAACAAATGTGCCAAATGATTTTAAAATGTGACAATGAACGACATAGTTATGGCCCGGACAAGCTTGTTCCGCCCGCCCGCCAGCCAGCCCGCCCGCATTCGCCAATCTAATAACCAGTTTTTTCCTTCGGAAAACCTGGTTAAAAAAGTAACAACAACAATACATGCTTGTAAGGGACAGGATAAGCAGCATAGCACAGTTTTATTTATCTTTCCTAAAAAAATAATAAACCCTTTCTTATAAGTAAAGGAATGAGAATTATATAACTGCTGAAATGCAACCTGAAAAAGACAGTATTGCAACAAAACCATTATTGCCAATGCCCACAACTACTCATACATCAAAGATAAGGGGTTAAAATCATGTGGAAGGTTTGGTCACTAAATCAGGTATAAATGCAATGCATTTTGCTTGGTGACAGACAAGGACCTCACATTGTCTGGGACAACACCGTATAAGGACCTCACAGTCTTTTAAAATCAGCCACACTCTGGCACAACAGAGCTTAATGCATGTGCAAAAGTATCTTCCCACATTAGACTATGCAGTCTGCAAATGAGGGACAACACTCTCAGCTTTTATGGACTTTTTCGTTCAAAAAAGGTCTCTTCTTATAAAAAATCCAGTTTGGACAGAAAGTGTCATCCCTGATAAGCCTGAGACTATCTAACAGGCTGATCTGGAACGACACTTAACGCAATATTTTAAGCCCTGTTTTCCTACAGCGGGGCTTAAATACAGAAAAGCACAACATCAAGACTACCTGGTTCCTGCCAGAAATCTGTGCATGATAGAGCAGTTGTTAGGAACAGAATGTATAAAAGACCATTTCATAAAGAAGAAATCTGATTCAAGCAAAAATGATTATACATGCATTATTGTACAGAAATATACAATAAAAGCAAAGGTAATCTGATACTGACATTTACATCTTCACTAGGCTTCTCATTTAGCCCCCTCTATGTGCACATTAAAGCTGGTCATTAATCCTTAGCTCTATATCAACCACAAAACAAAGTTATTTCACTTGCTACACAAATGTCAATTTAACAATTATTGTTCATTTCACAAGGATAATAATTATCTAGTACCACAAAAAGTACAGGGTACTGCTCAAAAGGCAGAGAAGCATAATCTAATAATGTAACAAGGGCTGTTTGTAAAACATGCATGCCCCCCATATGGGCTGTCCGTTGTAGTGGCAGCCATTGTGTGAATATGATTTTTGTAACTGTGACCTTGACCTTTGACCTAGTGACCTGAAAATCAATAGGGGTCATCTGCGGGTCACGAACAATGTACCTATGAAGTGTCATGATCCTAGACAAAAGCGTTCTTGAGTTATCATCCGAAAATCATTTTACTATTTCGAGTCACCGTGACCTTGACGTTTGACCTTGTGACCTCAAAATCAATAGGGGTCATCTGCAAGTCATGATCAATCTACCTATGAAGTTTCATGATCCTAGGCGTATGCGTTCTTGAGTTATCATCCGAAAACCATTTTACTATTTCGGGTCACCGTGACCTTGACCTTTGACCTAGTGACCTCAAAATCAATAGGGGTCATCTGCGAGTCATGATCAATCTACCCATGAAGTTTCATGATCCTAGGCGTATGCGTTCTTGAGTTATCATCCGGAAACCATTTTAATATTTCGGGTCACCGTGACCTTGACCTTTGACCTAGTGACCTCAAAATCAATAGGGGTCATCTGCAAGTCATGATCAATCTACCCATGAAGTTTCAAGATCTTAGGCGTATGCGTTCTTGAGTTATCATTCAAAAACCATTTTACTATTTCTGGTCACCGTGACCTTGACCTTTGACCTTGTGACCTCAAAATCAATAGGGGTCATCTGCGAGTAATGATCAATGTACCTATGAAGTTTCATGATCCTAGGCCCAAGCGTTCTTGAGTTATCGTCTGACAACCACCTGGTGGACGGACCGACAGAGCGACCGACAGACCGACATGAGCAAAGCAATATACCCCCTCTTCTTCGAAGGGGGGCATAATAAATCTAGTGCGCTTCCAATTTGCGAATCATTATTAGCACAAATATTTTAAATTTCAAAAGATATCACATGTTTTTTGTGGCCACCCTTGAGGCAGAAAAAGTGGAGGGGAACATAAAAGAGCAGGAAGCAGCATTCAGTTATTTCACTTAAAATCTTTCCCTAACATTTCAATACTATTCCAACAGTCTGAGTTGGATTCACAGTCTCAAGGCCAGTGCAGTACTGACAGACCAGTAATCCTCACCAGTGTTGTTAGGTTAAATGAAGTATTTAACTATAGTATATTATTAGTGTTCCAGACAAGAATTCTAAAAATAGCCCATACAAAATGTGAACAAAATTGAACACCAAGTGAATATTAAGGAACCATAAGTGGAAATTTAGGACTTTTAAGCAATATACCATTTTGGAGTCTTATGTAGTTTCAAAATATTCATGCACATTAATCAGAAATCAAAATGAAACACAATTAAACATGCTGACCATAATTATTTTATGTTTGTGTTTCATGTTTAAAGATAAGAAAACTCATTTGCCAGTGCTTCAAGAGTCTAGCAACCTCTTTAAATTAATGTTTTGTTACTTAGTAAAATTTAATTTCAATGAGATTCTGTGATACTAAGAACAAATTTACAGATATTGCTGACATTCACCAACAAATATATGAACCAAATAAAGTATATGTCAATAGAAGCACATATCAACTTTATACATAAGCCTGTCTTCTACTAAAAAACAACAACGACAACAACAGGAAAACAAAGTTTGCCAAAATGCTAATTTTGCTTTTTTTTCTTAAGCAATTTAGAAAACTCGTTTAGGGAGGAAATGGAACATTGGATGAAGACTTAACCATTACTTCTAGATCAATAGAAATCAAATCCAACCTATCAACTGAGCGAGATGAAAACAGCAAATCCCAATAACGCAATATGCATCAAAAAAGACATAAACATGTCCACATGCAAATGTCTGCAGTTATTTTCAGAGAAAAAGAAGAGCAGTGCAAGCGTGAATATGTAAATTTCTGAATGAAATAGAATTACAAATTTTAAAGAAACATATTAAATAAAAGACACTGAAAACCCACATTTAAATAAATTCAAGAATAAAATGTTATACCAGCATATGATAAATATTTTTATCGGCACGTTTGTGTACATTCTCTGTTTTCTTGAGAAATATAACAAAAAGAAGCACTGTAAACGCCAACTTGAAGTACCGGTAGTGAGAGTGTCTTACATGACTAATTGAAAATCAATGATGATGTTTATAAAGAGAAGTCTTCACTGTCAACAAAGGCTAATGATGAAGGCTAAGGGATTAGCCATCAGGATTGTTTGCATCCATTAAGCAGTAATGTTTAACAAATAAAGTTAAATGTTTTACCTTATAAGAAATTAAAAGGGCATATCAAACAGGACAATCAAATCTGTAAAAATCCATATGCAATGCTGGGCACCTCTCTGACAATAATTGGTAGGTCCTATTTACTTTGTGGTCACCCTTAGTTTCGAGTTGTTTTTGTTTGCAATTACCCATGACCATGTTTTTCCTCCATATAAAATAAAGATGTTTTGCAGGAAATAAGCAGCATCAATTTGAATATTAAACACACACTAACCCACACAAACACAAATTGAATGGTTACTTTAACAAACTTCACGAAAAACACATAACATATCATCTAAATCGACACAGTCTAATATGATGGCTCCAAGTCAAGAAATATACAATCCAATCATTAAAAAAAACTTATTAAACTATGAATACTTCTTCATAAAGCAGAATGGGAGATTATAGGAAACTCCCTTCTTCGATCTGTTACTCAGTCTTTCTTAAACGCTTAAGTGACAGTTCCAATGACCAACACCCTTTCACCAATGTTTATAATAACCCTTTCTTAAAATGTTATGAGCATTGAGAAGATGTACATAAGGTATGAGTCAGTCATGCCAACTAAAGGTAAAGGTCATTTTGAAAGGTAACAAGTTTCAGCCTTCATTTTCTTGTCCCCTGCATATATATCATAATACCCTTTTACGGATTAACATGAAACTTGCCAAACAATGTCAAACATTAATTTAAAAGGTTTGAGTCTCCATTTTCTTGTCCTCTCCACGTCTCCTATACCTTCAAACAAGAGGGCCTGAAAGGCCCAAAGTCGCTCACCAGAGATAACAAGATATTATTGGGACAAATCTTCTGACCAAGTTTCATGAAGACTGCCCCTTGGAAGCCATGTTTTTCAAGCAAACATAATTATTTTTCAACTCAACCAAGTTATCATTGAGACCAATCTTCTGACCAAATTTCATGAAAATTGGACAATAAATGTGGCCTCTAGAGTGTTAACAAGGTTTTACTAAAGCCGTATAAGGAAAAATGCCCAGCCCCTTGGCGGCCATGTTTTTTAACCAAAGGGCATCATTTTTTAACTCTTCTATTATATTATTGGGAATGTGGCCTCTAGAGTGTTAACAAGATTTTACTATAGCCATATAAGGAAAAATGCCCCGCGCTTGACAGCCATGTTTTTCAAGCAAACATGCCATGCCATGTTTTTCAAATGGTTACCATTTTCAAACTCATCCAAGATATCATTGCAACAAATCTTCTGACCAAGTTTCATGAAGATCGGAAAATAAATGTGGCCTCTAGAGTGTTAACAAGGTTTTACTATAGCCATATAAGGAAAAATGCCCTGCCTCCTGGTGGCCATGTTTTTCAACCAACCGGCATCATTTTCTAACTCTTCTAAGATATTATTGGGATGAATCTTCTGACCACGTTTCATGAAGATTGGACAATAAATGTGACCTCTAGAGTGTTAACAAGATTTTACTATAGCCATATATAGCCATATAAGGAAAAATGCCCCGCCCCTTGGCAGCCATGTTTTTCAAGCAAAAGCTACCATTTTTGAACTCATCCAAGATATCATTGAAAAAAATCTTCTGAGCAACTTTTATGAAGATCGGAAAATAAATGTGGACTCTAGAGTGTTAACAAGGTTTTACTATAGCCATATAAGCAAAAAATGCCCCGACCCCTGGCAGCCATATTTTTAACCAACCGGCATCATTTTCAAACTCTTCCAAGATATTATTGGGATGAATCTTCTGACCAAGTTTCATGAAGATAAGACAATAAATGTGGCCTCTGAAGTGTTAACAAGATTTTACTATAGCCATATATAGCCATATAAGGAAAAATGCCCCGCCCCTTAGCAGCCATGTTTTTCAAGCAAACGTAACCATTTTCGAACTCAACCGTTGCATCCAGAAAAGACATGTTCTGGCCAAATTTCATGAAGATTGGACCAAAAATGTGACTTCTAGAGTGTTCACATGTTTTCACAATATACATACAGAGAAAACTGCCCCGCCCCCTGGCGGCCATGTTTTTTTCACCGATCTGGACCATTTTCAAACTCGTCAGAGATATCAATGAAACCAATGTTTCCACGAAGTTTCAAGATGATTGGGCAAAAATTGTGACTTCTAGAGTGTTCACAAGGTTTCTCTATA
This sequence comes from Dreissena polymorpha, assembly GCF_020536995.1. NCBI lineage: Eukaryota > Metazoa > Mollusca > Bivalvia > Myida > Dreissenidae > Dreissena > Dreissena polymorpha. The sequence goes on along the minus strand of NC_068370.1, from coordinate 16,059,255 downwards.
GCCATATCAGGAATACTGCCTCGCCATGTTTTTCAACGGACCGGAACCATTTTTGAACTCAACCAACATATCATTTAGACAAACATTTTGACAAAGTTACATGAAGATTTGGCATCAAATGTGACTTCTACAGTGTTCACAAGGTTTTTCTTTTTTTTTGACCTAGTGACCTAGTTTTTGACCCAGCATGACCCAGTTTCGAACTCAGTCGAGGAATCAATGGGACAAATGTTCTGACCAAGTTTCATGAAGATCGGACAATAAACGTGGCCTCTAGTGTTCACAAGGCAAAATGTTGACGATGGACAACGCTCGATGGACAACGCTCGACGCACAACGGACAAAAGGCGATCACAAAAGCTCACCATGAGCATGTTGTGCTCAGATGAGCTAAAAAAATTCACGAAACTCACCTCAAATTTTAAGAGCTCTGATATAATGTGCAGAAGGCATGAGTCAGTCATGTCTGATGATCGAAGGTCAAGGTTATACTTAACAGTCACAGTTTGGGCCTCTTTTTTGTGTCAAGTCCATATCTCCTATAAAAAGGATTTTCATAAAAATTGCAGGGCTCGACATTGACGGTAGTCCGACTGTCCAGGACAACCAAATTGTTAGTCTGGACAAGTAAATAAAGAATTTGCTAGTCCCACGGGGCAAGTGATCGTTTTAATTTAATTACTTAGAAAAAATGCCTTTAAATCCCTTATTTCTGTGGAGTTACCTCAAAACTGTTTTGATTATATTTTATGTAAGTTTAAACAACAAAGCGCGAGATATTCCAATAGTTCCATGTGATACTACAATGTACTGTTCACGAGGGAAGCAACCCTTAAAAAAAATTCTTTGCCAGGATAACAAGAATATTCTCCCTTGTACATATACATCACTTTGAAGATTTTCTGCTTTATGGTGGCAAAACACAAGTTTTTGTAAGGTATTATGGCTTTGTATAAGGTTTAAAAATCAATAATCTTGAGTTTTCCTGATATTCTAATCAAGTCGTTTTTGTATGGAAATTGCCTACAATTATGTTAACATGTATTTTGAACGATAAAAGTCTTTATGATTTGAGCATTTTTGTATTAAAGGGATCTTTTCACGCTTTGGTAAATTGACAAAATTGAAAAAAGTTGTTTCAGATTCGCACATTTTCGTTTTAGTTATGATATTTGTGAGGAAACAGTAATACTGAACATTAACCATGGTCTAATATAGCCATTATATGCATCTTTTGATGATTTTAAAACCTAAAAATTATAAAGCGTTGCAACGCGAAACGATTGAATAATTTGGAGAGTTCTGTTTTTGTCGTTACATTTTGTGAAACTACGAAGATTGCTTATATAAGGTATAAAATACGTCAAGTATGTGTACTCGGCGGAATAGCTCAGTAGGCTAAAGCGTTTTTACTTCAGGACTCTTGCAGGACTCCAGGGGTCACTGGTTCGAAACCTGCCCCGGGCTATGTTCTTTTCCTTTTTTTAATTTTATTCTTGATTTTTTACTGGAGCTTTTACGATCCAATGTTTACATTTATCAATATAAAGCATTTAATGAATAAGTTAAAAAATGCCAAAATCTGTGAAAAGGCCCCTTTAAATCATTATTTTGCAAAGTACTAAGCAGAATAAAATATAATGGCCAGGACAAGTTGCTTTTTGTCCAGGACAAGTAAAATGTTGGTCTACTTGTCCGACCGGACAATTGGCTTCAAAAGTTAATGTCAAGCCCTGAATTGGCGTAGATGTTTAGTCGTTAAGAAGGCACAAGTCAGGCATGTCTACACAAGGTCAAGGTCATACTTCAGGCCTCTATTTTTGTCTACGGTCTATACCCACTGAAAGATTTTCCTGTAATTTGGGGACAACGTTTAGGTTCTTGAAACAATGACCAGATTGCATGAGACAGTCCTTCTGATTCAAGATCAAGGTAATTCCTTAAGATTAAAATTTTCAGCGTTCATATATCCTTTATCACCTTAAGGATTTTTTTATCAAACTTGACCACAATATTTTTGTTATTGAATGTGCAAAAGGCATACGTCAGCCAATTATATAACAACTTCTATTTATTGATACTGTTTTGGCATTCAGACAAAAAATTGAACAATAACTTGCAGGGACAACTGTAAACACAGTTCACATGGACCTCATATCACAAACCAATTAAGGAAATCAAATGCAAGAAAAACATGTTGCTGTTAGTTGCCTTCATTAAATAATAAGCTTAATCACAACTAGAGCTGTAACGATTCACCCATCATTCGATTCGATTCGATTATGATACCAAATGGTCTGATTCAATTATTTTCGATTCAATTCAAATTAAACTATTGTTGCTTATTTTGCAAACTAGTTCATGTTGGTTTGTCCAGAGCATGAATTAATATGTTTGGTATTTGTTATTAACTTATTATGTTGTACATTTAAAGTTTTTAATTTTTTAAATACAATTCAAAAACGCAACATTGTTTTATAAGTAACACATTTTTTGAACAAAACATCCTGTTGAGTTATTCTTAAACAAGGCTATTGTCAAGCAATATGGTCCCCTACCGGCTCAACCATTGTCAGAAATTCCACCATTTTTAGAATTCTTCTTTTTTTTTTTGGTTTCCATGGACGTGCATAATGTCCATATTGCCATCTATCCATGTTGCAAGTTTCATGAAAAAATATAAAGAACTTTTAAAGTTATCACAGGATCCAGAAAAGTGTGCAGGATCCACCATTTTCAGCAGTATTTCTAGTCTACTTGTTGCCATAGCAACCAGAATTCTTGACGTAGGAACAAAATGAAATGACGTGCATAATCTCCATATTGCCATCTGTCCATGTTTCAAGTTTCATAAAAAAACAAGGGACAAAATTGTCACAAAACCAGGTTTTCATTGTGAAAAAAAATCTGATTAAGGGAGACAACTCAAACTGAACTTTTTAAATGAACAAACAAAATTAACCCCCTTTGTAAGTTTGTTTTAAAATAAATCTATTTTTAGTCGTGGCGACCTTGACATTGGAGATATTGACATGATTCTTTCGTGCGACACACCGTCCCATGATGGTGAACAAATGCGCCAAATGATTTTAAAATCTCATAATGAATAGTTATAGCCCAGACAAGCTCATTTATGGCTATTTTTTACCTTTGAACTCAAAGTGTGACCTTGACCTTGGAGATATTGACGTAATTTTTTCGCGGGACACACCGTCTAATGATGGTTAACAAATGTGCCCAATGATTTTAAAATCTTACAATGAACGACAAAGTTATGGCCCGGACAAGCTTGTTCCGCCCGCCAGCCCGCCAGCCAGCCAGCCAGCCCGCCCGCATTCGCCAATCTAATAACCAGTTTTTTCCTTCGGAAAACCTGGTTAAAAACCTGGTTAAAAATGAAGAACTTTCAAAGTTATCGCAGGATCTAGAAAAGTGTAACAGACTGACGGACCGACGGACTGACAGACAGACACACACACAGAGTGAAAATCATAAGTCCCCTGCGGTGAAACCGGTAGGGGACAATAACATAAAATGCACAATGTATCACATGCGTTTAACAGAAAAAAATGTAAGTATATAAACAACTTCCAGTTGACTTCGTAACAGAATGCACACAGTTTAGAAAACAAACCATATGGGTAACTTACGTCAACAAAACACGTTTTGCAAGTTGCCTTTGCATCAGAACCTTTGCAAAACCCGAAATGTTCCCATACTTTTGATTTTAATTTTGACGGTGCGTCTTTCGGCGTGGTTGAAGAAGCCATTTTACCGGCTGATGTAATGCTCAGCATGTTATTCATTCATTCATTGGATGCCATATTGGCTATTGACAAATCAAAATACGTATTACAAATGACAAGAACGTTTAGACGACGGATTTGGAAAGTAAGGTTTAAAATGCGGATCAATCGTGATTGCAGTGAATCGAATCGAAATTGGCTGTATTGGTATCGAAATCGATTCGGCGGCTTTGAAACGGTTTTTTGATGCATCGAACCGAATCGTTACAGCTCTTATCACAACAGAACAGTACACATTGATCAAAGAGTGCGTACATTTGTCGTGATGCAAATTTATCATACAGCATGCGTGCAAAGATCTCAAGATGCCTGACCGACAGACAAATGCAGGTCTGCTTCTTTATATATTTAAAATTACAACATTGTTGAGATTAAAACAACGCAGATCAGGATATAGTGGAGCTACAGGTATTAAACAAGGTCAACAAAGCTATAAAATTTACTAAAGCTTTACTTGATCTTGTGGATGATATTTGACCTACACAGACTTTAAAGGGGCCTTTTAACGTTTTGGTAAATTGACAAAATTACAAAAAGCTGTTTCAGATTGGCAAATTTTCGTTGTAGTTATGATATTTGTGAGGAAATAGTAATACTGAACATTTACCATGCTCTAAAATATCCATTATATGCATCTTTTGACGATTTGAAAACCTGAAAATTATAAAGTGTTGCAATGCAAAACAATTGAATAATTTGGAAAGTTCTGTTGTTGTCGTTATATTTTGGGAAACTACGAGGATTGCTTATAAAAGTGAAAAATACATCCGATAATATTATGAGCAAGGATGGTCAAGTGGTCTAAGCGGCAGACTTTTTACTCCAGGATTCCAGCGGTCAGTGGTTTGAGTCCAGTTGCGGGTTACTTTTTTCCTTTTTTAAAATTGTATTCTTGTTTTTTTACTGGAGATTTTTAGGTCCAATGTTTAAATTAATCAATATAAAGCATTTAATGAAAAGCTTCAATACATGCCAAAATCTGTGAAAAGGGCCCTTTAAGTAATATCCTAAAATCAAGATTTTTACCTTTTCAGTGGCAACAGCTGCAAATTTTGATGCTCCAGATGCAAAGGCTGACCAACCCTGCAACATATAAAACTACATTCTGCACAACTGTATGATTACTTTGTTTTCACTATAACTCAATTTATTTAATCAAGCAAAGATATTCTGCCAGTATCATTAAGTATCAAAAAGTGACCACAATATCAGCTGATATTTGCCCTCCAACACACTGACTTTCATAAAATGGCACATTCAGTTCAACATGGATCTTGGTAAATAACAGATAATGAAATGTGGTAATTTGTATATTTAATTCAAAATGGTTGTTCTGGAAATCTTTGGACAAATATAAAGAGAAATAAATCTTTCAAAATTCTAAACAGCATTCTGCAGTTGGTTCCCCTTCTAAATCTATTGAGGACGTCTGGTATGTACATATGCACCGTAAATAGTATGAAAGTTTTTTATCCAATTTTTACTAATACCGTAGGTTTCCACGTATAGCGCGCAGTTTTTTACCTCCAAAAATCAAATTAAAAAGCTGATGCGCGTTATACATTGATACAACGCTATCCTGGCTGCTAAATTGGTAAAAATATGTTGTGTAATCGTAAATAATCAAAATGGCCGCCATGTTTTTTTTCCAGAAAACCACCACCCTATAATCTTACTGACTGAGGGGCCATTGTCGAAACAACCAGAAGTCGCTACTGGTAGGTATGAACGTTGTAGAAGAAGTTTTGTCAAAATAAATTTGTTTGAATAAACTTGCGGACATTTCTTTGTTTGTGTTTTAACACTTCCTTTTCGATGAATTCCGATGGGGATTGTTGTCGAGAGCAGGCAAAGGTAGGTGCGAACGAGGTCTTTTTACGGGTAACGGTAGGTGTGAAAGGGGATCATTTTGCACTTCGTAATTGGCAGATGATATTGAGTAATATGTGCCACGACTTGTGACAATATGCAATTGCATTTTGTGTGTATAAATAATCAACGTTCAACTGTGGTGTTTCAAACTATCGTTAGCAATCGCCTGAACTACAACACAGAGAGATATTGACATTGTCATACAGAACATCATCCAATTGAAATTGTCTACCATCACAAGTTTTATCTTGAAATTGTCTTGAAATTGTCCATAAACACAAGATTTATCTTGATTGTCATAATGGGTCGTGTACGTCAGTCGTATACCGCCAAAGAAAAGCTTGATGTTGTCAAGTACGCCGAGACTCACAGTAATCGAGCTGCTGGGCGTGAGTTCAATGTCGGCGAGTCATCGGTGTGGGTGTGGCGTAAGAACAAGTCCAGTCTGCTGAAACTTCCGCGTTCAAAGCAGGCTCAGCGAGGGTCGTCTGCTCACTACCCAGATGTCGAAAAACAGCTGCTCGCCTGGGTAGAGAAGAGGCGCGACAGTGGAATCGCTGTTTCCACTGTTGAGCTACGTATGGAGGCTCGTCGGCTCGCTAGTCTGAGCGAGTCGACAAAAGACTTCAAAGTGTCAGTTCGATGGGCCCACGGCTTTTTGAGACGCCACCACCTCTCTATAAGAAGATGAACGCATATAGCGCAGAAGCTACCGAGCGACTTTGAGGACAAGTTGATCGAGTTTCAGCGCTATATTATAAAGAAGAGGACGACTTTTGAATTCAACATGGCACAGATTGGCAACGCTGATCAGACCCCGCTGACGTTTGATCTTCCTGCTCATACGACCATTGCAGCAAAGGGGTCAAAGACGGTGACCATCAACACTACGGGAAATGAAAAGAATCGCTGAAGACGACTCTGTTTGGGACGACATGACGAAGAAGACATCCGACGACGACTGCTCTACAACTACAGATGAAGAAGACCACCACGAACTACAAGACTACTACAAGGAAACACCGACCGGAATGACAGACGAACAGATAGAGAAGTTATTTGAGAGCGACAGTGACGAAGAAGAATTTGAAGGTTTCGACGCATCTGACATCGACGGAAGAACGCTCTAGACGACCGCGGAAGAACGACAAAGACAACAACGGCCCTTCTCAGGGCCACCCATATTCTCGAGAGAATAGTCTTAACAATTGTCAAAAAATATAGTCCTTCGCCCGCATACCTCAACAATTGTATCCCTGTCTTCTATGCGTAATTCAAATTTACCGGTAATGCCCACGCTTTCCCCGAGGAAAAATCACACGATGTACACTAATTCTTATTTTCTCACGTTTTTCACGAAATGCACGTGGACTGTTAATCTTTTGCTACAAAATTATAAAATTGTCAGAAAAGTATAGTGCTATGCAACCCCTGCTCCTAATCATAATGACGCTTCCTATTTTGAATGCTTAATTAAGCTTTCCAATGCCCCGGATTATTGGACTGTGTAATAGTAAAATGGCGGCCATTTTCGGTCCGATTTGGTGGTTTTATTGTCTTGAAATATTTTTTTCTCCATTTTTGCATTTAAAAAAACAGCCTGCGCGCTATACACGGGTGCGCGCTATACGTGGAAACCTACGGTATTCAACTTACTGTGGATAAACTTGACATTGTATTTTCAAAGAAATCATCTTCCTTTTTCTTTTCCATTGTGTTTCCAAATCCAGCGTATTTCCCCCCTTGACTTGGTGGTAAATCACTGCAAGACACAGTAAAATATATCATCAATCAGCAAAACAAAACCTTTGAAGTTAAACAAACACCTTCAAACAAACTTAACCCTTTCCCATTTAGAAACATATTTTGATGCATTTGTAGTCCCTTAGAAAGTTAAATTTAAGTAAAGACCTTTCTTAATAGATTCAAGTTTTAATGGTGGCATTTCCAACCTAAAGATACTGATGAGCAGCAAACAGCATAAACCTGAACAGACTGCGTGTTACTCGCAGGCTGTTCTGTTTTTATGCTGTTTGCACATAGCCATTTTCACTTTGCCTCTGAGTGGGAAAGGGTAAAGAAACTGCATACATAAATTACACATACTTGAATGAAAGGGGTACTGGGCATTTGACATTGAATACAAAAGGCCAAGCTCCCTTAGAGTTAACAACATTTTTTGTCAAGTCTGGCTTTAAATGGCCAAGAATTTTATAACAATCAAAGTCAAAGCTTACTAAAATAGTTTCTACAGTGGCCCATGGCTGCATACCAGTAGTACTACATTTGGCTAAAGACTAGGGATGTCAACGAATATCCGAATATTCGGTCCTGCACTGAATATTTGAATAGTATTTTCCGAATCGAATATTCTGAAGAAAAAAAAAAAATCGAGTAATTTCAAAGACTTTGTATTCGTGAAAATTGCTTCAAACATTGTATAAAAAGTTGTTCCTCATCTCATAGTGATTATTCCGGTAGTCATGATAATATGTCGTTATGGTGATGACAGTACACATGTCATAAATACCGCTAATTGCCATCGTCGGATACCCAGGACTTATTCATTCCGTTAAATGGAGAGTAGCGGAATGGGTCGAACGTGGGTATCCGACGATGGCTAATTGCCTACCTTTAGGAAACTTAAATTGACCAAAGACAGTCACTTTGTGTCAAAATTATGATAGGTGCAAATCGCATCGGCAATTAAAACACCGACCCGCACTTGATCTAATGACTCGAATTACATTTAAAATGATCAAAGATTAAATTAGTAAAGGAAAAGTCGACTTGGTGTAAAAAACAAATAAGAATTTATGCAAAAGATTTTTGATTGACGTAAATCTCGTTCTCCAATCAAAAATGTTTTTTTTTGCTCTAATTTAATTGAGTAAATGCGTATCGTTTGGTTACAACACGTTGTCCTATCAAAAAAGCTTTTAGAAAATAATTTACTCAACCTTTAATGAGTATTTGCGTATCGTATGGTCCGAACTTTAATTAATTACTCAATATTCAATCAGGTACTTTACTTAAAGAAATGTTTTTGGTATTTCGCCCAATATGTTCAATATTAAAAGTTTAAAAACAGTTTTTATCATTCAGTTTTAACAATTACATCTAGCTATAAACAGTCTCAATATCAAAATAAACAAAAGTCACCCAAAATTATCAAATTTATATGAACTTTTTGAAATTTTTGACGTTATTAACACTGCAGTTAGACGTGGCTGTTACCGTTCAATTCCCGCAAGAATGAACCCACCTACCTTCCAATTCGCCGATTCCCCTACCCATCTCCCTTTCAAGGAAGAAAAAGTCTGATTCCTTTTCTCGATCTAGCTTTTAAACAAATATTCGCGAATATTTGATCAACATCTTATAAAAAATAATCAACAAAATCAACTTCGAACTAGCGACAGCAAAGCTGTGTCAATATTTAGTCACTTCCGGTGAACTTTCGGTAAAAATGAAAGAAGAGTTTATAATAGCGTGATGGTACGGTAAACAAAGTTGATTTTGTTGATTTTTTTCCAACAGATGTTGACAGAATATCCGAATATTCGTTCCGAAAGATGTCCGAATATTCGAATACCAAAATCAGTATTCGTTGCCAAGACAATTATGTATGGCTACATGTTTGTTGTCATACAATTCAATGAAATATGAATTTACAAAGAATGGCAAATTTTGATAATAACACTTTTAAGAAAGCATGAGCCATAACAATTTCTGAAAGGTGAAGCTACTATGAATTGATTCTATGGATTTCATGATTTACAGAACATATTAGGCAACTAAAGCCAAACAAACAACTCAGACTCTATGTCTTCTGTACTTTGTATAACTGATCTACAATGAAATTAAAATTAAACAGGCTCAGAATTTGTGCAGGTTTCAACTTTTACATGGAAAGAAGACACTCAAATAAATAATAAGATAAGTTAAAGTACGTCAACATAAATTCATGCAAGAATCAGGATTAAAATTGTTGGTAAAATAGCTTAAAACACTAGTAATGTCTTATGCATTTTATTGGACCATGTAAGCCATGTACTCACTCTCTTCTATCTGCATTTTCCATCTGTTTCCGACTGAAAAAGTCCTCCTTGTGTTTCTTTATATCATCGCTAAAAGAAAAAATCACATGCGATCACTTATTTCTATTAAAAAAGAACTGCATATATATTATTTACAGTTTACTATATAACCATTAAGGAAATGGTTGAATAGCATTCTTGGTGTAAATTACCAAACATTTTGTAAATAAACCATAATATGATGACCTTCATTCAAACAAACAGGTATGTATACGTTATGCTACACATTTGACATCATTTTACATTTTAGAAGGTGGCCATAAGCCATGTTCCCTTTTAATTTATGCTGGGACCCTAGAATTTCAGAGAAAACTCCCATGTCTTTACAAGAAGAAGCATATGTAGATGGTCAAAATGAGTATTTATACCAAAGTGTATATTAAATTTTACACAGAAAGTTATGTCTACCTAGAAAATGAGTCTTGGTACCCTCCATTGGTTGCCCCGGAGGCGCTGTCAGTGTGTTGTGCACTCATGCGTGGGTAGCTGGCGGATGTTTTCAGAGAGGCAGACGATGCCATGAACGGTTTGTGATGTCTGGCGGAGGACGTCTCTTCACTCCAAGGTCTACCTTCTGCCATAGTGGCAACCTGAATTGCAGGATGACATGGTTATGCAATGTATTATCTCATGTCATAATGAACACAAACACATGAAAATACACATACATTACCACACATTTAATGACACTTTTGGATTTTCTGCTGATGATAAATAAAGTAATAATACATGCATTCTATAGTTTCAGATTATTCAAATTACTTAAATTACTCAAATTTTTTATAATACTTGATTATTTTATTTTAGTTTCATTAACAAAATTTGCTTCTTAGAATTTAGTATTTATTTTATTATATCACACACATTTTTTCTTAATAAAAAATGTGCTTTTGTGATACATACTAATATTTTACTGCTTTATAAGCGTCTTTCACTTCAATATAAGTACATAAAACACTGTAGAGAGTGAAATAAGAAATTTGCACAAGAAATTCATTAATGGTTACACTATAGTTGTTACAAAAGCAATTTCAATTGTCAAAATTTAACTATAACTGCACCATGATTTGGGCTAGTGGATTAAAATATTCAATAGTAAGCCAGACTCTGTACCTTATCTTTAAAAAGGGCTGCTGCACGACTGTTATATTTCTCTTGTAGAGACCAGTTCTCCTTATAGTCTGCTTGGGATCTGAAGAAATCTTTGCATTTCCTGTTGCCACCAGCTTTCATCTTCTCGAGCTCCAAGTCTTTCCACTTATCCATTGTCACAGAACGAACAAAACTGAAAACAGGAACATATGTGATCAAAGAAAATTGTAAACTTAAGCTACTGTTATATCCCATACATGGGACAAGTGTAACACAATGACCTAATGAGGCTTCCACACGAATATGTATAACAATTGATTGTGGTACATTCACTTATTATCACACTCATTGATATACTTATGACCATTAACATTTCTGAACAGAGTCAAAATGCCTTATTTGCTCATCAGAGACCCAAAGAAACTAAACATTTTGAGCAGGGAGTAATCTAAGAGTTTCACAATAGACTTACATGGACAACTGCCGTACATCTGGCAGCCATGTTTACTGTAACCACATGAGGAAAACTGACCCACCTCATGGGGCCATGTTTTTCAATTGACTGAAAGCATATCTCACTTGGCAGAGAAATCATTAGAACAAATGTTCTTAGCAAGTGTAAATTGCAAAGAAATAAGCCTTGAAGTTTTCACAAACCTTTTCTTTAATATGACCTATTTTCCTAGTATTTTTGCACTGCCTGACACTGATTTGAACTGGGCTAAGAATGATTGGGACTAAATAATGTTCTGATAAATCTTCAAAACAATTAACCAGAAAATGTGGCCCTCTAAAAACATTTTCTTAAATGTGATTTACTGACCTAGTTTTTACCCCACATGACACACTTCCATACTAGGTCAAGATATCATAAGGAAAAATGTACTGACAAAGTTTCATGAAGCTTAACTTTTAATTCCGCATGATTCAGTTTCTAATTCGGCTGATATATCATAGGCACAAATGTTCTAATGAAGTTTCCAGAAGATTAAACAATGTGCGAATGTTTACAAACTTTCTTTAAAAATATGATCTAGTGACCTTATTTTTGCCCCTATGTAAACAATTTTGAACTTGGCAGATATATTATTGGTACAAAAGTTCAGACCAAGTTTCATGAATATTGGGGAATACATGTTGCCTCTAAGAGTGTCCAAAGGCTTATTCTGTAACTTCACTATTGACCTAGTTCTTAACCCATACCACCAAGTTTTGAACTAGGCCTAGATATGATTGCTAAAAAAGTTCTGACCATGTTTACGGCAGATATATACTGGGCAAAAAATATTGCAAATAAAGGTTAATATTAACAACGCACAACAAACAATGGACAAAAGTTGATCACAAAAGCTCACTAAGAGACAGTTGTGCAACAATAAGCTAAAAATTAACAAGATGCTGTGTTCAATTAACGCTGGCATGCAAGTGGAAGCCTTGTTAGTACTATTTTAAGGGACAATTTGAACAAGTCTTTGGGCCTAAATTCAGTTGATGTAAAGGTAAAAATGAGGTCAGGTGAGTAAGCTGGGTGTTTAATTAAGCATCACAGCTTATAAGTACATGTAAGTGGTATTGGTGTTAAATTGGAAAGTGGTAAATTTTGGTTAATTAAAACTAATTTTTGACCTTATGATAAGACAAAGTCAGGAAGCAAGTCAATGTAAAGGTCAAATGAGGTAATGTGATATGGGTGTTGACAGTGTTCAAATACATCATCCATGCAGGTTTTACGGCTTTGTATTAAAGAAGCATTATTGATGGTAAAAAAAACGCATCATATTGGATTAACCAAGAATTTGGTACTCGAAATTAGTGTTAGTAAGTAAATCTCAAGGTCAAGATGTGGTAAAGGTGATGTTTGTTGCCTGTGCCCGTAGATAATATGCATAGAAGTATCCACGCTTTGTTTCATGTGGTAAAAACCACATCATTTTGGTTTCACCAAGAATTTGGACCTTTTTAATAAGTCGAAAAGGTATCAATGTCAAGAGAAAAATTAGGTAAGGTGATGAAGAGCATTCATAGATTTGCAACAGGTTTGCAAGCATAAAAGCTTTTTAGGAAGCATAATTGAGGATACACAAAAAGCGTCATATTTGGTTAACCTCGGACAGACAGACAGACAGACAGACAGACAGACAGACAGACAGACAGACAGACAGACAGACAGACAGACAGACAGACAGACAGACAGACAGACAGACAGACAGACAGACAGACAGACAGACAGACAGACAGATGGAAATGCCAATCACTATATACCTGAAAGCAAAATTCACAGATGAAAATAAGTCCATGAACTTATTACATTAACAATAATAACAAGAGATGTGTTCGTCAGAAACAAAATGCCCCCTATTGCATGAAAACGCCGCTTTGAAATTTATATTAAAAAAATTACCTTTGACCTTGAAGGATGACCTTGACCTTGAACGTCCACCACTCAAAATATGCAGGTTCATGAGAATGCCGCTTTTAAATTTATTATTTTTAAAAAATTTGACCTTTGACCTTGAAGGATGACCTTGACCTTGAACTTCCACCACTCAAAATGTGCAGCTTCATGAGATACACATGCATGCCAAATATCAAGTTGCTATCTTCAATATTGAAAAAGTTATGGCCAATGTTAAAGTTTTCGGAAGGACAGACGCCATATATTTGACATTTGACCTTGAAGGATGACCTTGACCTTCACCTTTCACCACTCAAAATGTTCAGCTCCATGAGATACACATGCGTGCCAAATATCAAGTTGCTATCTTCAAAAGTGAAAAAATTATGGCCAATGTTAAAGTTTTTGGACGGACGGACAGACACCATATATTAGACATTTGACCTTGAAGAATGACCTTGACCTTCACCTTTCACCACTCAAAATGTGCAGCTCCGTGAGATGCACATGCATGCCTAATATCAAGTTGCTATCTTCAATATTGAAAAAACTATGGCCAATGTTAAAGTTTTCGGACGGACAGACGCCATATATTTGACATTTGACCTTGAAGGATGACCTTGACCTTCACCTTTCACCACTCAAAATGTTCAGCTCCATGAGATACACATGCATGCCAAATATCAAGTTGCTATCTTCAATAGTGAAAAAGATATTGCCAATGTTAATTTTTTTTCGGACGGACGGACAGATTGACTGACATACTGACTGACGGACAGTTCAACTGCTATATGCCACCCTACCAGGGGCATAAAAACCTATGAGAAAATATGTATCTTTTTAAAAATGTACACACTGTAAGGTCATTGAAGATATTTGAAACCAGATTACAGTGTTCGACACTACCTAATCTGAGTAAGGAGTCCAAGGACTCCTAACTTTTGAAATTTAGGAGTCCGGATTTCAAGGAGTCCAAAAATTAAGACACTTTTTTATATCATATTTTCGGCTAATTACACATGTCAATCCGTGTAATGTTAAATTTTTATTGTATGTTTGTTTTCATATCGAAATTGTAAGTGACTGCTGTTCAATATTTGTTATATCACATTGCAAAATATGTAACGCATTCCAGTAATATTTAAGTTAATAATTTACTTAATTATTGTAAGATTTCAACATATACTATTTTCTTTTATGCATTATGATTGCTTGTTTAACCTCGACATTAGGGTTAAAAAACATTTTCGGAGCCTTCTGTTTTGTTAGTGTCATAGTTAATAAATTCACATCGTATTAGGGTGTAACAACCCTATATTTCTAATTGCTTTAAATATATAATATTCTTTATAATATTTCCAAGAACGTGGAAATTGGAAAACACCATATAATTTTAATTTTATTTTATTTTATCATTGGGTTTTTACACCATGAAAACATGTTTAGACAATATTTGGCATGCAAAGCACAATTTCCACAAGGATTACACCCTGTTGCCATCATAAGTCTCTTAAGTAACTTGCCACGATTTTATCGTGGAGGAGTACGCGGTAGGAATCGATTAGTGTGGTTGGTATGACAATGCCTAACACTGCAATAAACCACTGCACTCATCAATTGATACTAAAATGATTCACAGTCGGTCCGATCTTCAGTACCTTCTGGCCATAAAACGGACGATGTGTAAAAAAAAATTCGGGTATTGTTATGATTTTAATAGTAATGAGAAACTGTTTGGCGAAGCCAGTTTACTACAGCAAAAATATCAGTGAAAAAAAACAGCCACGATCGTTTCATAGTTGGCATGTCCCCTTATTACTACACGCAGGGACAGTGACAGGGAACCAAAATAAATAATTTCGGATTCTTTTGTTTTAGTCCATATGTTCAAGCAGAATGATTTGTGGCACATTTTTCGGATCCACAAAAGTTCGGACATTCTGACCTTGCGAAACAAGTAAGGAAATCAACTGATTTTTTTTTAAATCAAAGACGATTTTAAAGGAGTCCGACAGACTCCCCTTACGCAAAAACAAGGAGTCCGAGTCTCCTTTTAAGGAGTCTCGGACTCCCGGACTCCCGTTAGTGTCGAACGCTGAGATAACAATAATGTATTAATTGCGTTAAGCACTATTTTAAACATTTTAAAAACTTTTTAATTGTTTAATTCTTGTGCCATATTTAAGATTGCATGTCAATGACAATATAACATTACCTGAGATGTACACCCAGGCTTCTGTGCTTGCCAGAACACTCCAAGCAAATCCATATTCCGTATGTTACACTCACCCACTGTGGATTCAAAGTCCCGCACTCAAAACATGCCTAAAACACACACAACAAACACATGACTTCAATCTTAACAGAAAGATATGTATTGCCACATACAAAATAATTAAAATATAAATTGTGTCTGTACCAAATAAAGGTAGGATTGAAGAGTTTAATTTTTAATCATTTCGTACTAAATTTCGGTTAATATTTTGTTAGATTCTTCATAATTGCAAAGTAAGGCTTCTTTTAATTTATTCAATAGATGTAGCTGAAATTAGGCTAAATACCAGCAAAAATATCCTTAGAATTCATGGAGTTTTCCCTCAAATGAAACTTATAACTAGCCACTTAATTTCTCTATCAGTTTCATCATGTGAAAGTTTTACCCACATATGATTTTTGAACAAGTTTTTTTTACTTATAATTGAGGGCTTTCATCCTTTCCCTAGGGCGTGATAACCACCCTTGGTATCTATCTGTAATCAGTTACAACTATCTGTTTATAATGCTGTCATTGGATTTTAAATTGTAATTTTCATAAAACAATTAATCCAAATAAGCCAAATTAAAGTGAGGAAATACGATTCCAATGTCAATAATTTGTGCAATCTTAAACCAACATACATGTATTAATGTGAATGAGGGATGTTACAATAAAACTCATTAACAATCCTTATATAGTCCCATTAATCAAATAGTGTTTGCTTTAATTTATAGCAAATAAGTAAACACTGATACTGACTAGTTTGCTTGTATTTGTTGCAGAAACAAAATTTTGTAAATGTTTAGTATAAACGAATCTGCATGGAACAATAGGGATTTCCAAACAGTGTACAACACACTGTCTGTGTACACGAAGGAGTTTTCTGCTGTTCAGCAGAAACTTTTTTACCATAGATATTTTTGTTTATTTTCTTGCACAACATTATTCAACTTTAATTTAGATCCATCAGTGTTTAATCTGTTTAAAAATTAGATTGTATACTCACTTAAATACTCACTTAAATGATATTGAGTGCATTTTAATTTTCTTAATTTGTTACGCTTTTGCCAGTTCCAAATTATGATTACTCTTTACGAAACAGGTATTGGCCGTATGTCTCTGTAAGGTTACTAAGCGCTTTTGAGTACAAAAATTTAATTTTAATTATGATGTTTCTTTGGTCTATTGAATATCCTGAACACAGGTCAGGACTGTCCAAAGCCATGACTATATTTTATGAGAACTTATCGATTCGTAGTATAGTAGGCATCTGTATTCTCGCGGTTTCCCTATCTCTGACTCTACACATGTTAAAGTGCTCAGAAGAGATAGCACCAGTAGAATTATGACTGTTGTGCAGTTCAAACAATTGTTAAATGTTAATGTTCGTGTTAAAATCAAACTATCTTAATAATTCTTTAATAATTAATATAACTATTACAACGTAAAGCTATTAAGCAGATATCATGTGTTAACTGTGATTAAGTGACCTAAAGCCTGTTGACCTACTTACTGTGAGAATATGGCGTTTTGTACGCATCAGTGAACAGTGTGGTGTATTAACTGCTTGACACAAAATATAAACATTATATATTTGAATAAAATTTAGATGGATATCGCGGAAAAGTTGTTTATCTTTGCAAGGAGTCCATAATTTATCAATAAAATATTTATTTCCACTTTAATTTTTATTTGAAAGTTAAGTACCCCAAGAATATGGATGACCAGTATAGTTAGTCCGGTATACGGACCATGGACCATACGGCCCAGACCATATGGCCCAGATTAGCGGACCATACGGCCCAGATTAGCGGACCATACGGCCCAGATTAGCGGACCATACGGCCCAGATTAGGGGACCATACGGCCCAGATTATCGGACCATACGGCCCAGATTAGCGGACCATACAGCCCAGATTAGCGGACCATACGGCCCAGATTAGCGGACCAAACGGCCCAGATTTGCGGACCATACGGCCCTGATTAGCAGACGATACGGCCCAGATTAGCGGACGATACGGCCCAGATTAGCGGACCATACGGCCCAGATTAGCGGACCATACGGCCCAGATTAGCGGACCATACGGCCCAGATTAGCGGACCATACGGCCCAGATTAGCGGACCATACGGCCCAGATTAGCGGACCATACGGCCCAGATAAGCGGACCAAACGGCCCAGATTAGCGGACCATACGGCCCAGATTAGCGGACCATACGGCCCAGATTAGCGGACCATACGGCCCAGATTAGCCGACCATACGGCCCAGATTAGCGGACCATACGGCCCAGATTAGCGGACCATACGGCCCAGATTAGCGGACCATACGGCCCAGATTAGCGGACCATACGGCCCAGATTAGCAGACCAAACGGCCCAGATTAGCGGACCATACGGCCCAGATTAGCGGACCATACGGCCCAGATTAGCGGACCATACGGCCCAGATTAGGGGACCATACGGCCCAGATTAGCGGACCATACGGCCCACATGTTTCTTTACGTCATGTACATTATTCTAAAACACGAATACACTACAATACTGTGCTACCATTGTACTATGAATGTGTTAAAAATAAATACAGTATGTGTTTCGCTTTTAAAAATTAATAACACGGGAAATGAAATAGTTATTATTTCTCTCAGATTTTAAATTCATTTTAATGTTGTCATCAACTATTTATGTAAGCAGTACACATCACGCAAACATTCACTTTAATCAACAGAATATATTTTAATAAAGTTGTAAATTAATACTTATTAAATTTAAAACATGCCGCGTGGTGAAAAAAGTAATAAAAATTTATAACATAATTATTAAATTTAATACATGCCGCGTGGTGAAAACGGCAAATAACAAGAGCAACGCCTTGCGGGTGCAGACCACTCATCTATTTTCTTTTTAAAGGTGAAGGGACTCTCATTTTTAATCACAAAGGAGGGAGGGGTGGAGTGAAGAGGGGTGTATAGTGTGGGGGTGTGGACATTTATTACATTATTTTCCAAAAATGCGAAAAAAAAATGCAAAAAAAAAAAAAAAAAAAAAACATGGGGGTGGGGGGGTGGGGGGGATGGGGGGAATCTTGGGTGCGATGGTTGGACGGTATTTCAAACATAAAATAATAAAAATAAATATTTGTGTTTTTTAACCGTTTAAAAAAATGAAATTTGGGAGGGGGGGTATAGTGTGAGGGTGTGGTGGTCATTTGTGAGATGATCTTAAAAAAAAAAAAAAAAAATTAGGGGGGGGGGGGGGGGATTCGGGTGGGGGGAGGGGGGTGTGGAATTCTTGGGTGCGAAGGATGACAGTATTTCAAACATAAAATAATAAAAATAAATATTTGTGTTTTTTAACCGTTTCAAAAAAAATAATTTGGGTGGGGTGGGGTGGTATAGTGTGAGGGTGTGGTGGTCATTTGTGAGATGATCTTAAAAAAAAAAAAAATTAGTAGCGTAGTTTTGTCAAAGTATCAATCAAATCTAATCATAAATAAAGAAATTATGGCAATTTGAGCACAATTTAATAATTTGACCTTGAGAGTCAAGGTCATTCAAAGGTCAAGGTAAAATTCAACTTGCCAGGTACAGTAACCTCATGATAGCATGAAAGTATTTGAAGTTTGAAAGCAATAGCCTTGATAGTTAAGAAGTAAAGTGGATCGAAACACAAAATTTAACCATATATTCAAAGTTACTAAGTCAAAAACGGGCCATAATTCCGTAAAAATGACAACCAGAGTTATGCAACTTGTCCTTTTACTGTACCCTTATGATAGTTTGCGAGTGTTCCAAGTATGAAAGCAATATCTATGATACTTTAGGGGTAAAGTTGACCAAAACACAAAACTTAACCAAATTTTCAATTTTCTAAGTATAAAGGGCCCATAATTCCGACCAAATGCCAGTCAGAGTTACATAACTTTGCCTGCACAGTCCCTTTATGATAGTTAATAAGTGTTGCAAGTATGAAAGCAATAGCTTTGATACTGTAGGAATAAAGTGGACCTAAACACAAAACTTAACCAAATTTTCAATTTTCTAAGTATAAAAAGGGCCCATAATTCTGTCAAAATGCCAGTCAGAGTTACATTACTTTGCCTGCACAGTCCCCTTATGATAGTTAGTAAGTGTTGCAAGTATGAAAGCAATAGCTTTGATACTTACGGAATAAAATGGACCTAAACACAAAACTTAACCAAAATTTTCAATTTTCTAAGTATAAAAAGGGCACATAATTCTGTAAAAATGCACGCCAGAGTTATCTAACTTTGCCTGCCCAGTCCCCTCGTGATAGTAAGTAAGTGTACCAAGTTTGAATGCAATAGCATTGATACTTTCTGAGAAAAGTGGACCTAAACGCAAAACTTAACCAAAATTTTCAATTTTCTAAGTATAAAAAGGGCACATAATTCTGTCAAATTTTTGCATGCCAGAGTTATCTTACTTTGCCTGCCCAGTCCTCTCATGATAGTAAGTAAGTGTACCAAGTTTGAATGCAATAGCATTGATACTTTCTGAGAAAAGTGGACCTAAACGCAAAACTTAACCGGACGCCAACGCCGACGCCAAGGTGATGACAATAGCTCATTTTTTTTTTTTCAAAAAATAGATGAGCTAAAAATTTGTAACATAATTATTTAATTTAATACATGCCGCGTGGTGAAAACGGTAATAAAAATTTATAACATAATTATTAAATTTAATACATGCCGCTTGGTGAAAACAGTAATAAAAATTTATAACATAATTATTAAATTCAATACATGCCGCGTGGTGAAAACGGCAATAAAAATTTATAACATAATTATTGAATTTAATACATGCCGCGTGGTGAAAATGGTAATACAAATTTATAACATAATTATTAAATTTAATACATGCCGCGTGGTGAAAACGGTAATAAAATTTATAACATAATTATTAAATTTAATACATGCCGCGTGATGAAATATATTATAATTGCAATACGGGTATGACACTCGAATAAGTGACTCATACGTTTGTATATTGGATACGCCCTATTTATGACACCTACTGATTGATCTTATCTATTACAGTAATTGATTATAGACCCTAATGGATTAACACGTCTGTAAGTACCAATTAAAGGTAAAGTGTGATAATCGTTATAATTGTATACAACAACGGCTTATGTTTGCACATCTGGTGCACTATTTATAACATAAATATTGATTGATGTTGACAATTACACTAATGCTAATAGAGTGAGCATGTCTTCAATTACTAATTAAAGGTAAAGTGTGACAATCGTTATTATTGAAGACAATATAAATATCAAGTATGGACATGCTCGTACCATATTTGATGAAAAATGCCTGCGCCTCCGTGTTTATTTTGTTTAAGGAGAATTTACTCCAACTCAATAGCGATCACTTGTGACAAGTGCCAACGTTGGCATCATATCCGATGTGGAAACACCGGAAGAGTTATAGTACGAAGCGGTTCGTAATCAGGATAAACTGCGTTTCGTATGTGAATGCGAATGAAGTACCTATACATTGCAAACTCATCAAGGAAAAGAAATTGCAGCTGCATCAGAGTCGTGAAACACGTGCCACACAAGGGCGTTTGTGCGCGGCTTGGGATCGGTACGGGAAAAAAAAATTAGTACGAGTGAGCTTCTCTGAAAGAGTGCTGTAAACTGCATGGACCTGTGTAAATGTGTACGTGTGTTTGTTTGTTTGCTAGTGTGAACGATTGAGGGAAAATGTACTAGTATATATCTGATTGTTTGATTGTATATAAAATATATTTGTTTGATTGTATGTATGTAATACAACTTTGTTCTTGTACATTTGTTTGCTCACATTTCACAAAATTGCTATAAATGTTGTTTTTTGTTGTACATATATATGTATTTGTTTAGAAGTGTTCTATATATATATGTGCCTGAAATTGTTTTTTTATTTGTTGAACATATATTAGTTTTTGTTGTGTATTTTGATGTGGATATTATATTAACAAACAATAAAGGAATTTACTAGGGTATTCATAGTTGTGTCCTTACACGATGAAATAATATAAACAAGGGACAAAATTGTCACAAAACCAGGTTTTCATTGTGAAAAAAAAATCTGATAAAGGGAGAAAACTCAAACTGAACTTTTGAAATGACCAAAAAAAATTAACCCCCTTTGTAAGTTTTTTTTTTTTTTTTTTAAATCTATTTTTAGTTGTGGCGACCTTGACATTGGAGATATTGACGTGATTCTTTCGTGGGACACACCGTCCCATGATGGTGAACAAATGTGCCAAATGATTTTAAAATCTCACAATGAATGACATAGTTATGGCCAGGACAAGCTCATTTATGGCCATTTTTGACCTTTGAACTCAAAGTGTGACCTTGACCTTGGAGATATCGACGTAATTATTTCGCGCGACACACCGTCCAATGATGGTGAACAAATGTGCCAAATGATTTTAAAATCTGACGATGAACGACATAGTTATGGCTCGGACAAGCTCATTTATGGCCATTTTTGACCTTTGAACTCAAAGTGTGACCTTGACCTTGGAGATATCGACGTAATTATTTCGCGCGACACACCGTCCAATGATGGTGAACAAATGTGCCAAATGATTTTAAAATCTGACAATGAACGACATAGTTATGGCCCGGACAAGCTATTCCGCCAGCCCGCCCGCATTCGCCAATCTAATAACCAGTTTTTTCCTTCGGAAAACCTGGTTAAATATGCTTGAATGAAAATGAAATACTATAATTTTAATATGTTCTTAAATTTATTCATACAATATTTAAAGGAACACTAAAGAAATATTAATTAAGATATGGTCTGTATGCTTTGCAAATCTGGGCCGTATGGTCCGGAAATCTGGGCCGTATAGTCCGCAAATCTGGGCCGTATAGTCCGATAATCCTTACACGATGAAATAATATAAAACATGCTTGAATGAACATGAAATACTACAATTTTAATATTTTCTTAAATTTATTCATACAATATTGAAGGAACACGAAAGAAATATTAATTAAGACATGGTCCGTATGCTTTGTAAATCTGGGCCGTACGGTCCGCAAATCTGGGCCGTATAGTCCGATAATCTGGGCAGTATGGTCCGAGAATCTAGGTCGTATGGTCTGGGCCGTATGGTCCATGGGCCGTATGGTCTCTAATCCGTTAGTCCACTCGGGTGCTGGAGGTTTCGGGAAATGACAAGTTCGGTAAATTTATTTATATAGTAAATGCCGTGGAGGTTTCGGTAAATTGGTTTTATAGAGGTGGTATACCTACAACGAGGTGTTAATGACACCTATTATTGGCTTACAATAACATTAGGGGCATTTATTTGCAAACTGTGGATTAATTTTGAGTTGAGTAATTAATGCTATGCCTAGGGTAAAGAATTAAGGGAAATGAATGAGCTACCTCTGAAAAACGAAATCTGTTAATAAATTGTAGGTAAATTTACGATTTAAATAACGCAATACTGTTGTTTTTTATAATTGGTGCTTTTATTTAAATAACATAATAGTAATAATAAATAATGATTTATGGCGGAATCAATGTAAGCTCTTCAATTAAGTTTGATGCTATTTAAAAAAGTTTCTTGTAAAATATGATTTAATAAAAATGATTTCATGAGTATTTTATATTACATGTTTTATTATTTCTTTCTGGTTGAGAAAAACACAAGAAAAAAACAATATATAAAATCTAATACGTGTATGTAATTAATAAAAAGTAATATAATGATACGCGTTATGTTTTATAATTATGTTAAGTGCGCGTGCCATTGAACGTTGAGTTAAGCGAAGAGATACACATAATTGAAAACGGATAAAAATGACATCTAACACAACGCCAGCAGAATGAATACACTATGTAATAGCAAGCTCCTGTGATGATCACTATCTTATCAACTTAATACACAGGCACCTGGCTACTGTACTGGAACAATGGGTTTTACGGCCAAAATAACTGATATCATTTTTTGCCTGAACAAATACGTTGAATAAAAAATAATAACTGATTGACTTTGTAATCTGTTTTATTTACCATGTATTATAAATAAGCAACAAGTAAAACATGGATACAATATATATATTTGAATACTTCATGTCATTTAAAAAATGAGGGAGTAATCACATATAATTTTATAATTACCCAATTACATAATAATGTTATTTTTACCACAAATAAACATCCTTTGATGTCACCACCAGTATTTTTTTGTAAACATGATTAAAGAAGGAAAACGTTTGTTTATTTCACAGTTTGAAAGTTACTGGTCGTGTATGTAAAAACTCGACCACCAGTGTTAAAGCATGTTCACGATCTAAACATACATATCTAGATTATTTTAAGAATAAAACCTTATGTGCTGACCTGATTGTAGGAAAAAGAAGCATGTTCACGATCTAAACATACATATCTTGATTATTTTAAGAATAATACCTTATGTGCTGACCTGATTGTAGGAAAAAGAAGCGAGAAATATATTTATATAAGAAACAAACATATTTGATCGTAGTATTTTAAACCACCGAAAATTAATCATTGTAAAACATGAGGAATATTAATAGGTTGCAAGCCTGGATAATTAATGTTAACACTTTGCAAACATCTCTAAATTGATAAATTCAACTCCGTACATTTAAACAGATAATTTAATTAGTGCCAAATAACTCAATTAATGTACACGCTTATCGACAAAAGGTGCGATAATCCCTATTTATACCAATTTACCGAAACCTCCACGGCATTTACTATATAAATCAATTTACCGAACTTGTCATTTACCGAAACCTCCATAACCCGTCCACTCAAGTGATCTAATATTATTGCAGAAATATTCAATCATATTAAATAAATGGCTATATGATTGACATGCATATATGCCAAAGCACAATGCCGGCATAGACTTCGGCAATCGTGGGCACATGCGTTCCTGACGAGACTCTAAGATCTGAATTAAACAATGTCTAGTGTCTTGAAAGATCAACATAAGTCATCATAATGATAATGAATTTCAATACATTTTGGTCGAGTTTTCATTCTTCTGTAGTACATTTAATATTCTGTGTACTTACGTTGTTATCATCTTTAAGTTTAAGGTCTTTCAAGACACGTCTAGTTCTTGGACTGGCCATATTAGTACTTTATAACAGTTAAATATGTGTTTTTAAGAAGAACATTTGGTGAGGTGTCACAAGTGTCAAAATAACACATGAGTGTTTTTTACGAATTTCTGGCACTACTTGCTTTTTTTTAAACAAAAATCAATGTAAACGTTTAAAATGATAATCTAGGTTAACATATTAATAAATAACTTTTTCTTTGATTGTGTTCGTCTGAATATCAACATTTACAAAAAATGCAAGAATCCGAAACTAAGTAAATGAAATAGCCCGAAGCTGGTCGTAATTTTATTTTTGTTTTGGTACATGCCGACTGACTGCAACAAATAATGCCTTAGTGTTGTTATTTCTGAACAAAGATGAAATACGACGGAAGAGTTGAAGCCCAACGATCTTATAAATTAGGTTTATGTTTGCTGCGTTAACATGTGTTGTGCAATGTGTTTTCGCGATATAAAAATGTTTGAAATTTAAAGAATGATAAAGGCTAGAAAAAAGTAAACTTTATTCACTTAATTCCAAATCTAATGCTAGCTTTTGTCATTTGTAAGATGTTTAAGGGAAAATTGATATTGAAGGTAGAGGACCGAAATGCTGTTAAATGTTGCAACATAGTTACCGTAATTTAATTTAAATTTAAAATAAAACAACACTTTATTCTTCAATTGCCTTTGTTTATATGTTTTTGTTCTTGTGCAAAGAAGCAGCAAATATTGACATGACTTGAAGTTGGGTCATTTTATAAAGTTTGTTTAATTTCTAATGACTTTGTTGTCTTTATAGCTCATCAAGTGTTGTGTATTAAAGCAATCAACTTCATCAAGCAGTCATTGATAGTAAGTTTGAGAAATATTTTTTACTACTTAAAAAAAAGTATACTACAAATAGTTTCTATTTACAAACACATTTTTTATTTCTTAATACCTTAATATTGTTAAAAATAAAATTATCATGCGATTTTATTCTCGAAAAATACTCATATCGTTATGTCAAGTACCCATGTATTTTGTTTATCAAATCAGAACAAGTGATGTTTTTTTTTCATTTTCAGGGCTATGTAGAGCTTACTATTTATCCTCTGCGTGCCGATCTTAAAAGTGTGAAACTTAATTGCAAGCAATGTCGTATCCTTTAATATATATTTGTGAATAAAAACAACACACACATAAACTCAACCTCAACACGCATACCCTATACTGGTAGTTGTTATGCATTACTACTAGATATTGTTTCAAAACCATACAGTCTGCTATTTTTTTTGATGATGTACTGAGACTTGATAATAGAAGAGCTATGGACTGTTAAACCAGTGTTGTTTTTTTCGTTTAAATTGGGGGCCCCCAGACTTCCCGAAACTCCGTCGGACATACGGACATGTCCGACACAAACAGTCAAGGGCCGATCGAAATTCTTAAAGCTTCGCCCAAAAATGTCCGACACAAATATTTTCGGATTTTCCCAAGAAATTAAAAGTATTTATAGAACATCGGCTCAATACAGCGGAATACGCACTTTGCCGATTTTGTGAAATACAAGATTTTGTGAAATTCGAATGTATTTGTCGGTCAGTTAACCCGCTGTTGTTTGGTCCAAAGTCGTCTTGTCAAAAATCGGAAATAATCTGTCTGTGCTCGGTGAAAAATGCTTGGTTCCCTGCTTATTGTCGACGAGTAAATAAATGAATGCTTCAAGCTGGGATCGGTACATTTGACCATCATTCGATCGACTTTTAGTTTAAACAAAAGTGAAAGTTAAACAAAGCAACAGCTTGCAAGTATCAACAATATCGAGGAACACGCACAAAGTTTAACGGGGATTTATAACCAGGTGATTTCATTCTCCTTCTTTTGAATTAAGTAAATTTGTAGTAAATAAGTAAATATACATAACGTGGAAGTTTTTTAATGTTGAAATTCAAAAACGGGTTGCAGATGCAAACGCCCGTGAACTAGTGGAAAAAATACGAGGATAAGCGCCCCCTCGTAAATTCGTTGAGTCTTGGAAGACAGGCAGACCATGAATTTAAACAAATTACTTTGTTACTCAAAACAATGTGATTAACTTAAGAATAAACTGATGTTATCGTTTCTTTTGAGAGCAATTGCCCCCAAGGAGCCCAAGCCTGGACACTCGCAGAACGATGAAGAAAACTGGGAACAAGACGACAGTGAAGATGACATTAAGCTTTTAAATAGATACGATACAGATAGTAGATACGATACAGATAGTGATTTTATTAGTGACTTAAATAATGAGAAAGTGGATGTTAACAAACTTTGTTACTTTACTTACTCAAAGAAATATGATAAAAAATAAAATGATAAAGCAATATTTACGTATTTCTAATTATTTACATTTTCTCAGTTTTGTTTGTATTTCATGTATGTTATTTGGTCTGACAGAATAACCTAAGGTCTGACTGAAAATTCTGACCACTCAGACCAAATGTCTGACTGAAGGCTGTTGAGTTTCAGGAAGTCTGGGCCCCATTCCCAACGGAAATAATTATGTATTTTTATGCCCCCCTTCGAAGAAGAGGGGGTATATTGCTTTGCTCATGTCGGTCGGTAGGTCGGTCGGTCCGTCCACCAGGTGGTTTCCGGATGATAACTCAAGAACGCTTGGGGCTAGAATCATGAAACTTCATAGGTACATTGATCATGACTCGCAGATGACCCCTATTGATTTTGAGGTCACTAGGTCAAAGGTCACAGGTCAAGGTCACAGTTACTAGAAATAGGCATTATAAATTTATAAGGATTTAGCATGGTTCAAACAAGGGAAACAACTACGGTTTATGCATGTTCTTTTTATTACAGATTTGCCTCCCTTTAATTCATTCAAAATCTCATTTTACAGCAGAGATTCCAAATCTGACCTGTAAATGAGCCCCATATTTACTGCCAGTGCTAGGTTACCTTTTCCCATTTGATCATTCTTAAGTATTGGTATTGTAATGCTGCTACTGCTGCTGCTACTGCTACTGCTACTACTACTACTACTACTACTACTACTACTACTACTACTACTACTACTACTACTACTACTACTACTATTACTACTACTACTTCTACTTCTACTACTACTACTACTACTACTACTACTACTACTACTACTACTACTTCTACTACTACTACTACTACTACTACTACTACTACTACTACTACTACTACTGCTACTACTACTACTGCATTTGCCTCCCTTGTAATATATTCAAATTTTACCAAATGTAAGGCTAACTGCATTTTTGTAATGCATACTACTACTACTACTACTACTACTACTACTACTACTGCTGCTGCTGCTACTGCAGCTGCTGCTGCTGCTGCTGCTACTACTACTACTACTACTACTTCTACTACTACTACTACTACTTCTACTATTACTACTACTACTACTACTACTACTACTACTACTACTACTACTACTACTACTACTACTACTACTACTACTATTATTTACTATATATACTATTTACTATATATACTACTACTACTACTACTACTACTACTACTACTACTACTACTTCTACTACTACTACTACTATTATTTACTATATAGCCTTGCATCATGCATAGATTAGTGTACAAGTAGTACTGCTTTGTACGTTGTTAAATATTATATGTTAAAGAATAAAAGAAACATTAAATGGGTGGATTTGGTCAGCTGTATCGGGAGGAGGAGGCTGAATATGTCCTGAAATTAGTCAGTGAAAACCAAGATTTGGTCAGGGACAAGTCAGTGAAAAGTCAGGGAATTTTATTTCATCAGGTGGGTGGCAACCCAGATAAACTACATAGCAACTTCATATTTTGCTTACTGGGGGGCATTGTATTTCTCAAAGAAATCTTGTTCCCAATTTAAATCTTCACACAAAAATAATAATTAGTTTTTTAGCTCTCAACATTTAGTTCATCTCCCATCCTGCTCTATAAGTTGAACCTTAGTATATTTTTGAAAACACTTTTATTCTCTATTTTGAAGGATTTGTTAGCAAAATAGCAACAACACTTATTTCCCACTTTTAGTCAAAACACAATTTTTCATAATCCAAAGCGACCCGGCCTCATTACCAAAATTGTTAAAAAACACACATACTTAAATGTTCTTTAACTGAGATACAGGTATCTATCGTGTGCTTATCAATGACAAATGGGAGAGCAACTTCTGGTACAATGACCCCACCATGGAGGCTGTGCAGAATGAAGATCAGGCCCGACAGTAAATTGTTCTTTCATAATTTTTTTATAAAATCAAGAAAAATTGCAGAGCTTTTGCAATAGTTTCACATGGGTTAATTGATGCATAAATATTTGCTTACTCTATCCTTGTTCCATTAGATTACAATATATATTACTATGCATATGTTGGCCACAATATTTTAGATGTTCTATTATATCTTTATTTATGCTTTTTTTGGGTAGTTTTAATGTTGAACGATTTATAGAAAAATCAGTGTATTATAACTCCATAACGTCAAGAAAAATTTAACAAGGATTTTATTCTTGGTGACTTGGTGATACGGAAGCTGCTGATTTATGTCTCATCATAAACACCATTTTTATGCCCCCGGTAGGGTGGCATATAGCAGTTGGACTGTCCGTCAGTCTGTCTTGTCAGTCTGTGCGTCCGTCCGAAAACTTTAACATTGGCCATAACTTTTGCAATATTAAAGATAGCAACTTGATATTTGGCATGCATGTGTATCTCATGAAGCTGCACATTTTGAGTGGTGAAAGGTCAAGGTCATCCTTCAAGGTCAAAAGTCAAAAAATACAATCCAAGGGAAGTAATAAGCTCTAAAAGGGAGATAAATTCTAAACCTGCCAAATGATATATTTAAATTTTAATTCAAAGCGGCGCAATAGGGGGCACTGTGTTCTGACAAACACATCTCTTGTTTAATGTATAAGTATTTTTTACAATCTGAATCACTTAAATTGAACCAAAACAAAGAGAAATGTAAAATAAATGAAATGTGCTCACACAATCTGTTGTGCACACCAGGAAAAGCCTGGACCACTTTGAGAAGGCCTATGAGTCTGCTGTAAGCTCAGTGAACCCAGACTTTGGCAATGGTGAGGTGTTTGTAAAGCTGCCTGCAGAGAGTATGTCCACCATAGCAGGTAAGTAGCTAAACTAAACTTCTGGCTTTATTAGATTTTGAAACTTTTAAACTTCCTGGGCTGAGCTCAAATTTTGACTCAAATATGACATGTTTTGCTCAGAATAGTATTTTGCATAAATAAACCATGCACTACAGATTTCAAAGAATATATCAGTGCCTATTTTGAATTAAGAATTTAAAACAACTTGTTTAGTATTAAAATCACTCCTTTGAAATCACTAACAGTAACAAGTCTCCTCATTTGTACAATGGTCTAGGGTACAAAACAAATGGCACTTCTTGAATAGAACAATGGTAAAGCTTTACAGGCTCAGTCATATCAGGAGCTCAATAACTTTGTCACCATTTAATTATATAGCTAATTTTGTTTGCATAAATATAAAACAAAAGAGATTTATACAGACACAAAAATGCCATGGGAGATTGAAGAGGTGCGGGGTTACCTTTTTAGTGAAAAATCATCCCTTGTTATATTTTGTAAATTGTAAGTGACTTAATTTTGCTGTTTCCACTAAAGTATGTATATACATTAATCAATTAAGCATATATTCATTGAGGAAGTTCTTTATTTAAAATTATTTGTTGCTGATATCATTTTATACATTAAATTACACTATAAATTGTTAATAGCCAAAAAAGACATCAATTGTGTCTGTATTTACAAGGACATTGACAATATAAAAGGGAATAAAGGGTTGGGCATAATTGTACAGGTTGGGGCTTAAAGATGGAATTAGGGCCAAATATTTTAAGAGGGTGTGGCAACACATTGTAAGCCTCCATTCTGCCATTCATATTCAGCTAAATGTGTAATAACATGAAGAGCATCTTTATAAATGCAAACACTACTGCTACTCAAATAACAAATAAATGACATGAAGTTTTTCTAAAGATGCCTTTACACGCAGACATGCAGCCAATCCGTATCAACATAGAGTTCTCCCTGGAGCAACCAGATGCGGGCCTGCACTTTGTGGTGCCTGCAGTGGATGGGAGTTTAGCGGAGACTGGTGCTCACATGTTCTCATACAGACATGAAAACTCATCCAGGTTTGTATGCTTGCTGTCATCTGTAAGCAAATATTATTTTCAAGGATTACTCAGCCATGCTTAATTTTCAAATTGCTTAAAGTGGTATCATTTTGCTTCAGAAATTTCCACTTACTTCAACATTATGTTAATTAAAGCATCAGCAAGATCAAATTTTCATAAAGTAAAAAACGTTTTGCAAAACATAATTTTTTGCAGAGTGAAGGGTGCTTTCCATTGAGTAGCTAATACGCAAAACAATCCTTAAACTCCTTCTTACTTTGCAAACAGTTTTTATTTGACAAAATGTCTATAATCATGACAACAACAAGTCTAGAGCCATGTCCATTGACAGTTGTTGATCCCTTCCCATGAACTTATTTCTTTTGGTTGCAAAGAATCTACTAATTATCCTAGAGTAATGTTTAAGCTTTCTCATTACTGAAAAATAACTTCCTTTTCTCACAGGCTATGGTTTCCATGCATTGACACTTATGCAGAGCCATGCACATGGAAGCTCGAGTTTACATGTGAGGTTGCCATGACCGCGGTGTCCTGTGGTGACCTTCTGGAGGTTGTGTACACATCTGACCGCAGACACAAGACATATCACTACTATATGAGCACACCAACTTCTGCCCCAAACATTGCAGTAGCAATTGGGTAGGGAATATTTTATGTTTTTATAGAGGGCAAACAAGTGGGCATTGCAGTCGCCATTGGGTTGTCAATCGTTTTTCAATATTTTGGAGAATTGGGTGGAGATCATTTAAAATTGTTCAAGGGCCAACAATTTACAACTCATTGACAAGTTGTTAACCCATTTAGAAAGCGGGGATTCATCAGTGGAAAAGTCTTGTTAACGTATAACCAGTATTTATGCTGTTTTTGGAGATTCGTTAAGGATATAGACTAATAGTTAGATGCTATTATGAAACCCACAGCATTATTTTAAATATTAACTGGAATATATTGTTTGTTCTCTGTTTCTAAAAACAAACAGCTGTATAGTAAAACTAATTATCCCCACGTTTTTCGGAGAAAAAGTAGGGATATTGTGGTGATGTGCGTTTGTCCGTCCATCCGTCCTGGCCACCTGCTCCTCCTACACAATTAGCACTAGAACCCTGAAACTTACTTACCTGGTAGCTATGAGCATATGTGCGACGGTGACAGTGCCGGAAATTTGATCTGACCTCTGGGTCAAAAGTTATGGGGGTTGGGGCGGGGCCGGGTCAGAGATTTTCCTGCGACCGCGATTCGAAAAAGGCTCATAACTACTGTGTCGCTTCAGATATTGCTTTCATATTTGGTATGCATGTGTATCTAGACACCACCTATCCATGTGCAAAATTTTTGTTACCCCTGTGACCTTGACCTTGAACTTTGGGTCAGTTTTCAGGTTTTGAAATCTGCGACTGCGATTCAAAAAAGGCTCAAAACTACTGTGTCCCTTTAGATATTGCTTTCATATTTTGTATGCTTGTGTATCTGGACAGCACCTTTCCATGCATACAATTTTTTACCCCTGTGACCTTGACCTTGAACTTTGGGTCAGTTTTCAGGTTTCCAAATTTGCGACCGTGATTCGAAAAAGGCTCATAACTACTGTGTCCCTTCAGATATTGCTTTCATATTTGGTACGCATGTGTATCTGGACAAGAACTTTCCATGTGCATCAAATGTTTTACCACTGTGACCTTGACCTTGAACTTAGGGTCCGTATTTAGATTTCAAAATCTTTTATGTGGTTCTTACCCAATCAGAAGAAGTGCAAGCATTTTCATCGGACAAAGGAATTATTCAACAATGAAGCTTGTGTATTGAAAACACATATAGTGTTACACAGTAGTGGCGCAGAGATGTATTTAGTAGTAAATTGTTTGTGTTAACTCATCTGTGAAATGGTTTAGCTCATCCATCTAATGTTTATACAAGGGATTATAAAATATTGGTGCAAAGGGACACCTGCATATAAGAGAATAGATAGAATGCAGTCAAGCATAAAAAGCATGAGAAACTCATGGAATAGAGCCTCAAGAATCTATAAAAGGGCTGAAACTTTCAATTTGTTCAATTACACTTTTATACTTTTTACTGAAAATCTGTCAAAATGTTCAAGTGGGAAAAATGTGAGAAACAATTTAAAGCAAGATGGACTTTGAACAGGCACAGCAAAGACAGACATGAAATTCAACATTTTCATTGTTGTGTACAAAATTGCGATAGAAAATTTCTGAGACGCTACTATTAAGTCAACCTCAAAACATAACTTTTCCAAAACAGAAGCAAGAAGATTGGCTATAAGAGAGCATCTTCAGCCATCTCATAAGTCATTCAATGAGGATGATATGTACATAATGGACGTCAGTGAAGTTGATTCAGTATTAGATTTGTTAGGAGAGCAGGATGAGGAGGAGAAATTAGGGTATAGATTTTCACTCATTTTTTAGGTTATTTTACATTAACTTCTTTATACTGAACATCTCTTATGACAATACGGTCAATCTCAACTATGCATGGCCCCATTACCAACCCTGGGGCGCCTCTGGGTCAAACATGTGGCGTGGGGATACGCGTCGACCTCTGCCGCGCCATTTCTAGTTTATAGCTACATTTTATTTGGTTAAGCCAAATACAACTTAAGCTAATATAAGGTAAAAAGGTTCACAGTTTGTGTACTTAAAGGGACATTTATCATGAAGTATTTTGGGCATAAAGAGCTTACACAAGCAAAGTCCTACCACAGTATTCATCATTAAAGCTTCTTTTCCAGCCCATTTGAGACGCTTGTTGACCCCAACATGCATGAGGTCACCCACTTCTGTCTACCGCATCTGAAATCCATCCTGAAACACACAACCAGCTACCTTCATGAGGTATGCCGGACTACTGGTATGAGTTTGAGCCATGTCCGACAGAAGTACTTTTATACTGTATTTTTTGCCTATTGAAGTATTTTGTACAAATCTTGGCCTCAATTAAAGGTCATAGAGGTGACATGAGTAAGTAAGGTCATTGCAAGGTCAAGGTCACATTTGAAAGTTAAACGTTTGACTTCCCACCTTAATTTCCTTTCCATATCTGCCAGACCCTCTGAAGAATTTTATGAAACGTGGCAACAACTTTTATGTAGTTGAGACATGCAGATGGCATGAGCCAGTAATGTCAGTTCACGGTCATGATTTATATTTGACCCCCAAAAGAGGGCATATAGTGATTGCACTGTCCGTCTGTCTGTCTGTCACACTTTGTGTTTATGTTTCGAAAAATGCTCATTACTTCTATGTCGCTTCAGATTAAACCTTCATATTTGGTATACATGTGTATATGGACAAGGATTTTCCAAACGCACACAAATTTTGACCCCTGTGACCTTGACCTTGAATTAAGGGTCCGCGTTTAGGTTTCGAAATCTGTGTTTAGGTTTCGAAAAATGCTCATAACTTCTATCAAAGCATTTTTCAGGAGCGTATGTGATCCTATGGAGACAGCTCTTATTTGAATGTGATCTTCAATTTCCTGTCTGCTCCATATATCATATTCCATTGCTCCATATATCATATTCCATTTTGAAGGGTTATCATAAAACTAAGCTACAATGTCTCATCTGGATCCAAACTGTTTGCAAAGGCCTTTAAAATTCGGTTCCCGCATTGAAAGGGTTAAAGACATAAATAAGATATGAATGAAGTATGTGTGCCTGAGGTCAAGGTCACTCTTGAAGTTTAATAGTTTAGTTTTCATTGTATTCTTATGTGCTTTATATCTACTGTTACCATTCAAAAGATGTACAAAATGAGTCATGAGTCAATCACCCACCTCAAAATCAAAGGAACAACTTCAAAGTCAAAATAATTGGGAGGATGGTAATAAAATTGCCCATGGCAGCATGTTTGTCATTACTTAAACTTCAATTCTTTTGGTTTTTCCCTACATTTGGGTGTTGCTGTCTTTAAGTGCTGTGTAGAATTTTACACTTCACTGTGGATTATTAGAAAATAAATATTGATCAGCTGTATCAGGGATCATCCTAGCCCAAAATTTTAGGGAGAAGTGACTTCTCCTTTCAATTTTATTAGGGTGAAGTGAGCCAACCTTTGATCAAACGTGTAAATGTACTTTAATATTAATGTTTCACAAATAATAAACATGCATGTATATAAAATAAAATATGCTTAAACACTAACTCAACATTTTATTTTAAAGTGCCATGATTTTATAGAGATATTGTTCTCCTAAAAACTGTATAACATGTGTTTTATTTGGCCAAAATACACATTTCATTCATATGTAATTACTACAAAGCCAAGAGCCTGAGGATGTAGGATAAAGGGAATAGCATATTGTTCTTTTTTTTAGTCTTTCTAGGTGCAATTTCTGGTTAGTACAATGTGAAATATTGTCAACCAGACCATCCGTAACACTGCATGTTTATTCGACATTCTATAAAAATGTTATAAAGAACGTCAAAAATAATTAAAATGGACGAAACATACGAATCCGAAAAAGGACTGTCCAAATACATGTAGATATTCGTCATTTGCACATAAAATATATGCATATTGTTTGACTGCAGAAAATGAAAACCAGTAACATGTAACCTAGCAAATACGCAATCAATATATTATTTGGTTGACATATTGCTTAAAAATATAAAATTGCAGTGCTTTACTTTACTAATAGATTGTTTAAAATTGCAAGATGGCTTACATTACCAACATTCATAGATTGTATGGTTTTCGGACAGTAGCAGAGGTGTTTCATCAGTTACTGCTCATGTCAGTGCCAGCCGCTTACCAATCAGAAATCAATCAATAAAAGACCGGGCAATGTCTCATGGGGATATGATAAATGCATAACAATAACAATGCAAATACTATATTTTATAAATGCTATATTTTATCCCCTTTGCGCACAATAAGTCACTGTAAAGCAGTAACGTATTTCTCTTCGATTTTTATTGCATATGCACATTTTTAACTGAATTTAAATTGGCAATTTATCCCAATTAATTTGCACCAGTCTCAATATGCAAATTAGACTAACGGTAGAGAGTAACATGTACTCCTAAAAAATCATGAACATTTCGTGGGAGATTCTTCAAAAATACATGTTTATGTTCTATGCCGGCCAAAGCTTAATTATTTCAAGATTTGTTGTTGTGTTTTATTTGATTATACATAAACTGATGCAACACACCATAACATTCTGAAATAACCTAAATTGTAATTCTCCCAATTGAGTGTCGCGTGCCAGTAATTCTTATGTTTGAATGATGTCATTGACTTTTAATGGAGTGTTCCCACATGCTTTTTACTGCGTTTTTGGATTAAACTTTTAATTTGTAAGTCTGTTTCTCTGTTTGTGATATTTGTTAAGATTAGTTTTAAAATAAATTGTGATTTATTGTGATAAATTTAGCAGTGAGATTGGGACTGTTTTAAGTTGTACAAAAAGTCAAGCATAGCAATAAATGACCAACATATGAACAATGGCTGTATTGGTTTCCGGCAGCCTTGACAAATAACAAGAGCCGATTGAAAAACTGTAAACGATGTCGGGAGCCTCGACTGGCATTCTAGATGATTACGCCAATACACTATTGTTGGTAAGACCGGCGTTTACAAAATGCCTTGACTGGAATAAACCAAGGCGACTTGCATCAGCGGTCAGTAATGCGTAGCAAATCCTGTCGCTATCAGTTGATCAGATAACCGATAATTGCACACAGTAAACAATGGCAGTTTAAGTGACGGCATTGCACGCGGGGCAGATTATCAAAGGAGAAAATATTGGAAAATGTTGGCGATTTTGTTTTCGCTTTGATGTAATCAGAAAGCGATATCAAGCATCGTAGGGCGACCATGTCGCCCAAGTCACCCTCTAGGATGATCCCTGCTGTATGGTGGACTCTGTGTTCTGAAACAAATATAAAGTGGTATTTGAATTTAATGGCAAAACGTTTCAACAGTAGAATATATCTTGTTTAGTTTTTATTTAACGATTTCATGGTTGGTAAGAATTGGTATTTTTATGGTAAGGAATTGTATTTGTATAAAATAGAGCTGTCTACAAATTAATAGTAAACAAACATTTCTGTTTGTGTGAATGTTTAATGGTTTGTGTATTTTACACTGTGTAAAAGCTTTATTCTTGCAATAAGTACTATATCAATTTATGTGCATACTCACATTTAAATAATTAAGCAGTGTTTTTTCTTTACATTATGGGTACAATTTACCCTTAAAAATTCATTTTGTTTTGTAACTCACATGATAACATTTGGCCTCTGTTGGTGTATTTAAGAGTTTTGAGTTTTACGAGGAGCTGATGTCCAGCAGGTACCCGTACTCCTGCTACAAGCAGGTCTTCATAGACGAGTCATACGAGGAGGCGCAGTCCTTTGCCACAATGACCATCTTCAGGTAAGAGAAGTTGACTTTGCCTTGTGTCAGAATAGCATGAAATAATGTCAATTTTTCATTTAAAACAAATCTTTCCCTTAAAGTAACATAAATACTCAACATCAATGAGTATTTCACAAAATAATGTTAACCAATAAAAGATCAGTGTTCGTTATAGCAATAGCCAAAATTTCAACGCTAGATGTGGTATGGTTACATAGATTTAACAAGATACAAAATGCTTATTTTTTTGTTCGACAATATATTCCATGTTAAGTTCCAGCCGCGATATCCGAATATTTACAAGCAATTGCAAGACTTGATTCGGGCAGCGTAGGAAGAACAATTTTATCCATATTTTTCCCCTTCACCTTTAAACAATCTCTTGTCATAAAATATTTTCCAAAAACAATTCAACTAAAGTTGAAATGCAACATCCAAATTCAATGGTGGATATTCTTAATTGGGACTTTTATTTTGAAGAGAAAAAGCGGACAGTGATTTCTCTAAATAGCCTGCACTTATTGCACAGGCTAATCTGGGACAAATCTTTACGCACATGCATTAAGATCAGTTTGATAAGAACGAGGCTCCAATCTACCATATTCAGATGGCATGATGTACATTTACTCCACAGCACCAGTCTGCTGCACTCAAGTCGCATCATAGACCAGACAATTATCACGAGGAAGTACATGGCTGCAGGCATCGCCCAGCAGTTCTTCGGCTGCTTCATAGTCATGCAGACCTGGTGCGACGCCTGGCTTCCAAAGGGAATTGCTGCCTACCTCACCCAGTTGTTTGTGAAGAAGACCTTTGGTAATAACGAGTATCGCCATGATATTGCACAGGTACTGGCTATATTCTTGTGGAAAACATATTTTAAGAAATGTATAATATAAGTTCAGATCAGGATATGCAATATGTTGGATAATTTTTAATTTTTTAATTTTCAGTTTGCTCATAACATATCTTTATATTTTGTATGTATCTGCTTGAAACTACCTAAGTGAGTAGATTTATTAAAGAGTGTTGCACAACAACCATAACTCTTGCTCCCCTATTTTAAGATGTATTCTGTGTTAAATTTGAGCTCACTTGAGCACAATGTGCTCATGGTGAGCTTTTGTGAAGCGCTCTTTTAACCTAGAAGAGTAATTTATAACAGTTTAAACATCAGCTCTTTATGGTTTTGACTCAGTTATCCTTTTCAAACTCAGAAGAGAATTGAACAGGGATATATTCATACAAAACCAGAATAGCCTGCAAGTAACTCACAGTCTGCTCAGGTTTTATGCTGTTTGCTGCTCATCAGTATCTTATGGTTAGAAATGAAGCTTTTACAACTTAAGTTAAGGTTGATAATTTAATTTCATTTTCTAAGGTTCAACAAACATGTCAAACTGCAAATTTTAGTAATAAAGTGTTATCCTCCCATTGTCTTCACAGTACCTGAAGGAGGTGGAGCAATATGAGGCAGTGGCCGGGGGTATCGTGCTGGACCCATCCTTCAACTCCAAGGGCATGTACTTCTCCTGCATGCAGCCCCAGACCATGAGCCCCACCTACCTGGAGATGTACCACAAGAAGGCCCTGCTCATCATACGCATGCTGGAGGCTCGTATTGGTGCCACACTTCTCCTGCAGGTAGGCTGGTGTCTATAAATCAGCCCCAGTCATTGGTGCCACATTTCTCCTGCAGGTAGGCTGGTGTCTATAAATGAGCCTCAGTCATTGGTGCCACACTTCTCCTGCAGGTAGGCTGGTGTCTATAAATGAGCCTAAGTCATTGGTGCCACACTTCTCCTGCAGGTAGGCTGGTGTCTATAAATGAGCCTCAGTCATTGGTGCCACACTTTTCCTGCAGGTAGGCTGGTGTCTATAAATGAGCCTCAGTCATTGGTGCCACACTTCTCCTGCAGGTAGGCTGGTGTCTATAAATGAGCCTTAGTCATTGTTGCCACACTTCTCCTGCAGGTAGGCTGGTGTCTATAAATGAGCCTCATTCATTGGTGCCACATTTCTCCTGCAAGTAGGCTGGTGTCTATAAATGAGCCTCAGTCATTGGTGCCACACTGCTCCTGCAGGTAGGCTGGTGTCTCTTAATGAGCCTCAGTCATTGGTGCCACACTTCTCCTGCAGGTAGGCTGGTGTCTATAAATGAGCCACAGTCATTGGTGCCACACTTCTCCTGCAGGTAGGCTGGTGTCTATAAATGAGCCTCAGTCATTGGTGCCACATTTCTCCTGCAGGTAGGCTGGTGTCTATAAATAAGCCTCAGTCATTGGTGCCACACTTCTCCTGCAGGTAGGCTGATGTCTATAAATGAGCCTCAGTCATTGGTGCCACACTTCTCCTGCAGGTAGGCTGGTGTCTATAAATGAGCCTTAATCTGGGAAAACAGGGTTTAATGCACATCCATAAAATGTTGTCCCTGATTAGCCGGTGCAGTCTACACAGGCTTATTGGGACGGCTGGTTCCGCCTTAATTAGATTTTTTTTTAGAAGAGACTTCCTTTAAACAATATAATAAATGGGGAAAGTTTGTCCATAATTAGCCTGTGCTGACTGCACGGGCAAATCTGAGACGACAATTTACACACATGCATTAAACCCCATTTTGCCAGAGTGTGGTTAAAATAAATACAGGATTGAGAGTGTTTTAGTTTGGAGGTTTGTATGGTCTTCTCACCTAAGGCTGGATTATGTGATGCCTGGATCGAGCCTGAAAATGTTGTTTCTGAAATCAAAATGTTAAAAAAAATGATAAGAAAGTGCACTTTGGTAAGCACTTATATTTAAGATAATTCTTACTCTAATGATATCTAGGTCCAATGGGTTGATAGGATTATAGGGGCAAGATAAAAGATAAGTAGTTTCATGCTTTCATGCAAGGCAGTCCCTTTAGGAAAGCATGTATGTGCAAAAGTACCGTAAGTTTAACAAAACTTCAGAATATTTTTTTTTCATTTTGTGTCTGAATATTTTGATACGAAAATATTCAAAAAACAAAGGTGTCTGAAAATTAACGTGTTCAAAAATTATAATTATATTTTTAAAAAGCAGCAGGAAATCAATGTACAATAAGCGTATTGTGATTTTCTCTTCTTTTCCTGTTTTGAAATAAATACAATTTTACAGCTTTGCTAACTCTTGCCCAAAATGATAGGATGAAAAAGTAAAAAACATAAAATTATCTGCTTGTTTAATAGGACGAAATTGTTTATTTTAATTGCTGTTGGGTGAATCAATTGTTTTCTACCGGTATACATGGTTATTGTCCCCTACAGGTGAAACCAGAGGGGACTTATGGTTTGCGCTCTGTTTATCAGTCTGTCACACTTTTCTGGATCCTGCGATAACTTTAAAAGTTCTTCATATTTTACCATGAAACTTATAACATGGGTTGATGGCAATATGGAGATTATGCACGTCATTTCATTTTGTTCCTACGTCAAGAATTCTGACAATGGTGGAGCCTGTAGGGGACATATATTGCTTGGCAATAGTCTTGTTTAATTACCCATGTAATACAGGACAATTAATACAGTAACAGCACATTACCAAACATAAAAAGGATTATTGCTGGGATAGCAACTTTCTATATATGTAACTTAGACATATTTGTTTTCCTAGGTGTTCAACAAGCTACAGGCGCTGGCCTTTGCAGCATCACAACAGAAGTTCATGGCCACTGCATGGAACAACATGCTGCTGTCAACAAACTCTGTGAGTACAGCAGCCTCAGACTGTCAGGATTGTACTCTCTCTTTTTATACCCCCACAAACGAAGTTTAGGGGGGATATATAGGAGTGAGCTTGTCATTGAGCATGGTGTCCCCTGTTTTATGTGAAGGCAACATGCAAAATATTCTGTGTCAATGCGGCATGTGGGGGTATTCGGCAGTTCTGTGATAAAGCTCTAGTTTTTTTACAAACGACATTTCATGGAATACTTTAAAATGCATATGCACAATAAATGATAAAACCCATTTTAATTGTGAACAAGACCATTTTAATGTGTCTATTTTTATAGACAGTGTTATTTTCTAATTAAAAAAAATTAAACTACTGCTTATTTGTGATATATTTGTCTTTTTATGCCCCCGAAGGAGGGCATATAGTGATCGCACTTTCCGTCCGTCTGTCTGTTCGTCACACTTTCGAACTTAGGGTCCGCGTTTAGGTTTCAAAAAATGCTCATAATTTGTATCAAAGCATTTAGCGGGGGCATGTCATCCTATGGAGACAGCTCTTGTTTTAAATGTATACTATGCTAAGCACAAAAAAATATTAAACCCATTTTAATGCCATACCCATGTTTGTACTTCACAGTTCCTGAAGATCATCTCCACTGTGACAGGGAAAGATGTGCAGCCATTTATCGACCAGTGGGTGTATCCTTTGCAATACTTTTTCGGCACTCTTGATATGTGCTTTAATGATAAATCAAGTACTGAAGTTTTTGGATATCGAAAATACAATTTAAAAGATTCAGGTTTCCACACAATATCTATAGTCTAGATGAAGGTTTGACTCTGAAATTGGGTGTGTTATTGTAGCTTACTTTGCATTTGCATTTCGTGTTTGTAATGTCAATGAGAAGGTAACTATAACTAAAAAGTAGTTACATGATTTTAGTTCAGTAATTTGCGTTAAGATGATGGCATGTAGATATAATTCAAGTGTATGTCTTGTAAGTTCCTGGAGTAAGCACCAGCATGTTTATTGTTTTGAAGTTTCTTATGTAAACAACTGTTATTGTTAAATGAATAAGAAAATCACTTGTGCTTCATATTCTCTCATTAAAATGGATGATGATTGTAGTGTTTTGGTGGTATACATGTATGAACTGCTATTTAATATTTAAGCATGTCTTATCTAATGACCCCGTTTCTGTAATTTTAAGTTGTCTTAAAAGAACTTTAAAGAAAATTTCTTCTGTCATTACTGCAAATTTGGTTTGGACAGAGACTTTTATATATCTGAAATTGTTATGTTAGGTAAAATATGGACTTTTACCACTAAAGAACTATTTTTAGTTCACATAAGCACAAAGTTCTTCCAAGGAACTATTGAGGTAACAATATGTGGAGCATGTATTGTGCATCGCCAACTTTCAGCTTATTACCACTCTAGAGGCCACATTTGTCTTCAAATGTTGATGAATTTTGGTTAGAATGTTTATCTTTACAATATCTAGGCAGAGTTAAAATCTGTATCATGTGTGTCTGAAACCTAGGTAATAAGGTTAATTTTAGTGAATATTGGTACCACTCTAGAGGGCACATTTATGAAGCAATTGTGATGAAAATTAGACAATGTTTATGCTGCAGATTATATCAAAGCCATGCTTGAATATGGATCAAGTGGGGTCAAAAACCTAGATCATCAGGTCAAATCTTCAGCAATTGGTGTACCATAATCTCAGGTGAACCTTTTATGACCATCATGGCCCTCTAGGTAGGATTCGGGATTCTTAAATGTGTTTGTTTTTTACTCCTTATCATTATTATTGGCGTAGGTACTTCAAAAGTCGTCTTCATGGGTAAAAAAGTGTGCTAATCAGCAACGGTTGTTATTTGCTGTAATAACATTTGACAGCTGTCTTATAAGTTTCTTCAAAAATATGTAGTTAACTAATAGAGTAAAATATAGACACAACTTGAAGGAGTGAACATTCTGTATCACCAGTGGCTTTTGTCCTTGACCAGATACTGCAGATGTCAGGGTGGGTTTGCCCGGTTCATTGGCAACTTTGTGTTCAATAGGAAGAGGAACGTGGTGGAGCTTGAGATCAGGCAAGACAACACTGCCAAGGGATCTCTCAAATATGTGGTAAGGGTTCACTATAATATGTGGTAAGGGTTCACTAAAATATGAGGTAAGGGTTCACTTAAAAATGTGGTAAGGGTTCACTTGAATATTTGGTAAGGGCCATCTCAAATGTGTGATAAAGGTTCACTTAAAAATGTGGTAAAGACTCGCTATAATATGTGGTAAGGGTTCACTATAATATGTAGTAAGGGCCCGCTCAAACATGTGGTAAGGGTTTTATTGAATTGGGATAAAATCTCACTTTAATAGGTGGTAAGGGCTGACTCAAATATATTGATAGGGCCCTCTCAAATATATGGTAAAGGTTAACTTAAAAATGTAGTAAGGACTCCCTGAAATATGTTGTAAAGGCTCAATCAAACACGTGGTAAGGGC
The DNA here is from genome assembly GCF_020536995.1 of Dreissena polymorpha. Lineage (NCBI taxonomy): Eukaryota > Metazoa > Mollusca > Bivalvia > Myida > Dreissenidae > Dreissena > Dreissena polymorpha. The sequence continues at coordinate 16,015,835 of NC_068370.1, read as the reverse complement.
TCACTTAAGTATGTGGTAAGAGTTCACATAAATATGTGGTAAGGGTTCTTTTAGATATGTGGTAAGGGTTCACTCAAATATGTGGTTAGAGTTCACTCAAATATGTGGTTAGAGTTCACTCAAATATGTGCTAATGTCTCAATTAAGTATGTGGTAAGAGTGCACTCAAATGTGTGATAAGGTCTATCTCAAATATGTGGTAGGATTTTACTCAAATATGTGGAAAGGATTGACTCAAACATGTGGTAATGGTTCACTCAAATATATGGTAAGAGTTCACTCAAATATGTGGTAAGGTATCTCATAAAATGTGGTTAGGGTTCAATCAAATATGTGGTAAGGTTTCACTCAAGTATGTGGTAAGAATTAACTAAAGAATGTGGTAAGGGCTCACTCAAATATGTGGTAATTGTTCCCTCAAATATGCGGTAAGTTTTTGACCAAGTATGTGGTAAGAGTTAACTCAAATATGTGGTAAGAGTTAACTCAAATATGTGGTAAGAGTTCCCTCAAGTATGTTGTAAGGCTTCACTCAAATGTGTGGAAAGGGTTCAATCAAATATGTTATAAAAGTTTACTCAAAGATGTGGTTAGAGCTGACTCAAATTTGTGGTAACGGTTTGCCCAAATTTGTGGTAAGGATTCAATCAAATATGCGATAAGGGTCGACTCAACTATATGGTAATAGTTAACTCGAATATGTTGCTAGAGTTCTTTCAAATATGTGGAAAGAGTTCACTCAAATATGTAGTAAGAGTTAACTCAAATATGTGGTAAGAGTTCCCTCAAGTATGTTGTAAGGCTTCACTCAAATGTGTGGAAAGGGTTCAATCAAATACATTTTAAAAGTTCACTCAAAGATGTGGTACGAGCTGACTTAATTTGTGGTAAGGGTTTGCCCAAATTTTTGGTAAGGATTCAATCAAATATGCGCTAAGGGTCCACTCAAATATATGGTAATAGTTCACTCGAATATGTAGTTAGAGTTCTTTCAAATATGTGGAAAGAGTTCACTCAAATATATATTAAGAGCTCACACAAATATGTAGTAATAATTCACTCAAATATGTGGTAAGGGCTCACTAAGATATATGGTAAAAGTGCACTGAAATATTTGGTAAGAGATCACACAAAAATGTGGTAAGAGTTCACTTTACTGTGTGACAAGGGTTTACTCAAATATGTGGTAATGGATCACTAAAACATATGGTCAGGGCTCACTTAAATATGTGGTAATTTAGGGCTTTCTCAAATATTTGGTAAGGGCTAACACAAATATGTGGTAAGAGTTCATTCAATGTAGTAGGAGTTCACTGAAATATGTGGTAAGGGTTCACTGAAATATGGGGTAAGGGTTCAATCAAATATATGGCAATGATTCAATCAAATACATTATTAGGGCTCACTCACAAATGTGATAAGGGTTCAGTCAAATAAATGGTAAGGGTTCACTCAAATATATGGTGATAGTTTACTCAAATACGTAGTAAGGGCACACTCAAATATGTGGTAAGAGTTCACTCAAATATGGGTCAATCAAATGTGTGGAAAGGGTTGAAAAAATATGTGGTAATGGCTCACTTAAATTTGTGGTAAGGATTCACTCAAATATGTCTCAAATTAATATGTGGTAAAGGTTCACTCAAATATGTGGTTATGACTCTCAAATATATGGTAATGGCTCTAAAATAAAAATATGTGGTAAGGGCTAACTGATGTATGTGGTAAGTTTTCTAGCTAATATGTGGTAAGTTTTCTCTCTAATATGTGGTAAGTGTTCTTTTAAATAGATGGTAATAGTTCACTCAAATATGTGGCAAGCGTTCATTTAAATATGTAGCAAGGGTTAACTCAAATATGTGGCAATGGTTCAATCAAATATGTGGTAATGATATACTTAAACTTGTGGTAAGAGCTAACTCAAATATGTGGTAAGGACTTGCTCAGATATGTGGTAAGGGTTTGCTAAAATAAGAATTAAGGGTTCACTCAAATATATGGTAAGAGCGCATTGAAATACATGCTCACTCAAAAGTGCTCTGTTTGAGCAACAACCAGTTGTACATCATTCCATATTAATATTGTCATTGTTCATGTGATAAGGTCTTGTAATCCAATTGGATACTGTGTCTAGTTGCTAGGTAAGCATGGCAATTAAAAGAAATAAAAATGTGTAATCTAGATATCAAAGTTGTAGTGGTGGTATATTGAAGTCACTCATTTGGTTGGTTTGTCCGTCTATGTGTCAGTCAGCATAAAATGTAATAAGTTTGTTTAGCAAGCAGCTTTTACAGGCAGTAAACCTTCAAGTATGCATCACCAGTAATGCAAGTACATGACCATTGGTATTATTCCCTGTGATTGATGAATTCTGGAGTTATTTGCCTTTAAGCATGGCTGTCAAAGGGGCACAGGTATTTTGATCAATTATGTAACAGAGCTTTAATTAATGCTGCTTTATTCACATTTTCTACAAGATGTATATTATAACAGTGGTCATGTTCACAATAATTCAGGGACCTTTGGAAGTGACCATTCAAGAACTGGATGGGTCTTTTAACCACATTTTCAACATTGAAGAAAATAAGACAAAGTTTGAGATCACATGTCATTCCAAAAGTAGAAGGTATGAGATCCTTTTTGCATGGATAATACTTATATTCCATGAAAAGTCCTTGCTTTGGAATAAAATATTATGTTGTATGTTAACATATCAAGAACTTGCTTCAACACCTGAACAGATTATGCATAGGATTTTATAATTTTAGCTTAACTTTGTGATATTGAATTTGCTGAAATTGAAGTTCTGGATAATTTGAAGCAGATGTTTATTCTAGAATACCCATTTTTTCCTAAAGTTATTCCTTTTGTCAAAGTGATTTTCTTTCGTAATACCTATTTTCACACTTTTTTTTATTTTTCATGTTTAATTAACCTGAATGAGTGATTACTTTTAGCTCCTTTTAAGTAAAGATAATAGTTATTTTATATCACTTTGTTAAAATAGATGTGATTGAACTAAATACTTTTTAGCTCATCTATTTTTTGAAAAAAAATTATGAGCTATTGTCATCACCTTGGCGTCGGCGTTGGCGTTGGCGTTGGCGTTGGCGTTGGCGTTGGCGTCGGCGTCCGGTTAAGTTTTGCGTTTAGGTCCACTTTTCTCAGAAAGTATCAATGCTATTGCATTCAAACTTGGTACACTTACTTACTATCATGAGGGGACTAGGCAGGCAAAGTTAGATAACTCTGGCGTGCATTTTGACAGAATTATGTGCCCTTTTTGTACTTAAAAAATTGCAAATTTTGGTTAAGTTTTGCGTTTAGTTCCACTTTTCTCAGTAAGTATCAATGCTATTGCATTCAAACTTGGTACACTTACTTACTATCATGAGGGGACTGGGCAGGCAAAGTTAGATAACTCTGGCATGCATTTTGACAGAATTATGTGCCCTTTTTATACTTAGAAAATTGACAATTTTGGTTAAGTTTTGTGTTTAGGTCCATTTTATTCCTTAAGCATCAAAGCTATTGCTTTCATACTTGCAACACTTACTAACTATCATAAGGGGACTGTGCAGGCAAAGTAATGTAACTCTGACTGGCATTTTGACAGAATTATGTGCCCTTTTTATACTTAGAAAATTGAAAATTTGATTAAGTTTTGTGTTTAGGTCCACTTTATTCCTACAGTATCAAAGCTATTGCTTTCATACTTGCAAGATTTATGAACTATCATAAGGGGACGGTGCAGGCAAAGTTATGTAACTCTGACTGGCATTTGGACGGAATTATGGGCCCTTTATACTTAGAAAATTGAAAATTTGGTTAAGATTTATGTTTTGGTCACTTTACCCCTAAAGTATCATAGATATTGCTTTCATACTTGGAACACTCACAAACTATCATAAGGGTACAGTAAAAGGACAAGTTGCATAACTCTGGTTGTCATTGTTACGGAATTATGGCCCTTTTTTGACTTAGTAACTTTTAATATATGGTTAAATTTTGTGTTTCGATCCACTCGAAGTATCAAGGCTATTGCTTTCAAACTTCAAATACTTACATGCTATCATGAGGTTACTGTACCTGGCAACTTGAATTTTACTTTGACCTTTGAATGACCTTGACTCTCAAGGTCAAATTATTAAATTTTGCTAAAATTGCCATAACTTCTTTATTTATGATTAGATTTGATTGATACTTTGATGAAACTACTCTTACCTGACATACCACAATAGACTTCACCCAAACCATCCCCCGTGCCCTCCCCCCCCTCCCCCCCTCCCCCCCCCCTAATTTTTTTTTTTTTTTTTTTTTTATAAGATCATCTCACAAATGACCACCACACCCTCACACTATACCCCACCACCCCACCCCCCCACCCCCCCCCCCCAAATTTTTTTTTGATTTTTTTTTTTTTTTTTTTTTTTTTTAAGATCATCTCACAAATTATCACCACACACCCTCACACTATAAACCCCCCCCCCCCCCCCCCCCCCCCCCCCCGATTTTTTTTTTTTTTTTTTTTTTTTTCGCTTTTTTGGAAGATAATGTAATAAATGTCCACAACCCCACACTATACACCCCTCTTCACTCCACTCCTCCCTCCTTTGTGATTGAAAATGAGAGTCCCTTCACCTTTAAAAAGAAAATAGATGAGCGGTCTGCACCCGCAAGGCGGTGCTCTTGTTTAAATTCTGTATAGAGTTCTTTGAACTCTATACTGAGGATATGCCAAACTACAGATATCTTGAAGTCATTTGTCGAATTCCATTGATTGTGATGCTAAACTGTACTGGAACATGATAAGATAAACATGTGTTGTTTCTCATGCAAGAAATGATCATATAATAACAGCACATTGACAATTTTTCCTAGAAATACATTTACATATAGTTTATAGATTTATAATGTGATCTATGCAAAAGATAATTCCATCAAAATGGAAATCTGCATAAAATGGTGAGTTTTTCTAAAGATAGCACATTTTAATTCCACAAATGATAAATTCATCTTTTTAATTGTCTTTTCTAAGATCTGTAATAGGAAGTAGAAAAAAGGTTGTTTAACACTCGGAAATAAAACCAAGTAACCAGAGTAAAGCCAGAAAGGGTTGGTAATGTTGATACCTGTTGCAGTTGTTATTTCTTTGTTATTCAGTAACAAACACATGTGCCGATTCCAAAATGTTTCCTTATTTTGATCACTGCTATCATCTTTTTATATCAGGAACAAAAAAAAGAAGATTCCATTGTTGACTGGGGAAGAAGTAGACATGGACCTCAGTGCTATGGAGTAAGTTACCATGGCAACCATGGTGTTGTAGTGTTGATGTAATCATGCATAAGTAGCAGTCCTCTGTAAGACATTTGCATATATATATATATATATATGTTTTCAATCAAAGGGTCAAATTATGTAGCACGTGTATTTTTATGCCCCCTCCATCTACAGACGCATAGAAACACCTATTGATAGGCCCGTCTTTTCATTCTTATCGAGGTTAGTCTAAAATGACACATTTCATATGACATTAATATCATCTCACCTGCTCTGACTTTGAAAATGATCTACTTTTGCACTTATTAAGAAGGTTTATCCAAAATGCCAGCGCATAAAAGTTGGTTGTGCCCTTTAAAGTGTGAAATTAACCCTTTCCCACTTAGAAGCAAAGTAAAAATGGCTATGTGCAAACAGCATAAAACCAGAACAGCCTGCAAGTAACTTGCAGTCTGTTCAGGTTTTATGCTGTTTGCTGCTCATCAGTATCTAAGGGTTGGAAATGAAGCCTTTAAAACTTGAATCAAGTTAGAAAGGTTTTTAATTAAATCTAACTTTTTAAGGGACTACAAACGCATGAAAATACGTATCAAAGTGTTAAAGGATCAAAGCTTATATCTACTTTGAATGAATTGTCTGGAAAATAACATCTTATGTATAAATGCTGTAGACCTTTTTATGCCTTCGGATCGAAAGATCGGGGGTATTTTGTTTTTGGCCTGTCTGTCTGTCTGTCCTTGTGTCAGTCAGTCATTGTATGTGTGTGTCACAAAACTTTAACCTTGGTTAAACTTTTATAACTTTTGTAATATTGAAGATAGCAACTTCATATTTGGCATGCATGTGTATCTCATGGAGCTGCACATTTTGAGTGGTGAAAAATAAAGGTCAAGGTCATCCTTCAAGGTCAAAGGTCAAATATCATTGTTTTTTTCTTTCCTAAAACTTTAACCTTCGTTAAAGTTTGGTCATAACATTTTTTATATTGAACATAGCAACTTGATATTTGGCATGCATGTGTATCTCGTCGAGCTGCACATTTTGAGTGATGAAAGGTCAAGGTCATCCTTCAAGGTCAAAGGTAAAAAAAAAACAAACAAACAAAAAATCATTTCTCCATTCAATCTCTTACTTACTTCTCTTGGAGCTGCACATTTTGAGTGGTGAAAGGTCAAGGTCATCCTTAAAGGTCCAAGGTCAAATATATGGCTTCAAAGCGGCGCAATAGGGGGCATTGTGTTTCTGACAAACACATCTCTTGTTTCAAAGGGTCATGCAGCAAA